>NC_041338.1:12458804-12748804 GCF_004354835.1 Perca flavescens | reverse complement strand
TCACTTTTGTTGTGAACAAAACACTTGGAAGTACAGGTTGTTTACTTGACCAGTTGTCTCAGGTTGAGAGAGCTTGATTTAATTTGCTAGAGTTAAATGCACTTTATATGGTGTAACTGTCTACTTTTCTTACAAAGATAATACTTGAAGTGCAGGATAAACCTTGTTATGTACAAACACCTGCTGTTCTACTCATTTCAACTGACTTGTGAAAACTGCTCAAAAAAATCCAAATTCTTTGACATATAGCAACTTTTTTTTTTAACAGTAACGCAAATAGTTACTTTCCCTGGTAACGAGTTACTTTTATTATAGAGTAATTCAGTTACTAACTCATTTACTTTTTGGAACAAGTAGTGAGTAACTATAACTAATTACTTTTTTAAAGTAACGTTCCCAACACTGGTGGGCAGTATACAGTTTGAGGTCTATTTAGGTCTCTATGGGAAACAAAACAAACTTTGAAATAGACCATGTGATTTTCTGTATGATCAACGCTCCACAGCGCTGTGGACATAGGTCTGTCAATGCCAGTCTAGTTCAACGCTAATACAAATCCATTATAAGTCCTTTATTGAACCAGAAGATGGCAGTAATGGCC
Organism: Perca flavescens; assembly: GCF_004354835.1. NCBI lineage: Eukaryota > Metazoa > Chordata > Actinopteri > Perciformes > Percidae > Perca > Perca flavescens. Next base: position 12,748,203 of record NC_041338.1, on the reverse strand, counting down.
TCTACATGGACAGAAGAATATAGGGATATTTATAGAGTTGATCTTGTCCCAGTAAGAAAAGACATGTAGTATCCTGGCCGATCACCCAATAATAAGATCAAGCCTAAAAATACTTATTAGTATTACTAATGCATAAAAACCTAAAATGCCTGTATATTGCAGAAACCAAATGGATACTTGTAACCCTTTTTCCAGTGGTAAATTAGGTAAAACTAAACCCCTTCACTGACATTATATTTTATTCCCTTTTTGTTAATTTTTCAGACTCAAGTGTAAAAATCCCCATAGTCTGGTTTATCCATACAATGCAGAGATTTTGAAAAGATATGGTCTTCACGATTTGACGGAGAAACAGCTGTTCCAGCTGTTACTGCAGAATGATCCATATCTGCTTCCCGAGGTAGGTTGTGCGGGCAATGGTACTGCATCTATTGCTATCGTGTAGAAAACAATGTATATTTTTGAATAAACTCTCGTACATTTTTGGTGTAATGATGTGGTTGTGTGTTCCCCCCCGTACACCCCTCTAGATCTGCCCACATTACAACAAGGGCGATGGTTTGCATGGTTCCTGCAAGTTCACCACATCCTGCAGCAAGCTTCACATATGCCAGCACTATCTCCAGGGTGACTGTAAGTTTGGCTCTTCCTGTAAGAGAACCCACAATGTTGAAACGCACGGAACGAAGCATCTGCGAGGATTCAGTCAGGAGAATATCAAAAACCTTCTTGAGATCTACAGAAATAAATTCATCGTCATCGGTCAACAGGAGAGACGACCTACTGCTGTTCCTGGTAAAGAATAAGGACTTTAAAAAAAAACTTTTTCAAGTGGGTGGTAGCCTGCACAATAGATTTTATTTATGTATGCATTTCCCACAGCCCTGCCCAAGGTGAGAACCCCCACTAAGCAGCCTTCCCACAACAACCCCGAATCCCCCACTAGGTCTGCTTGTCCGTTTAAACCCACGAGTGACGCTGACAGGAATGAAATCTGCCTCTTCTTCATTCGCAGACACTGCAGCTTCAAAGGTAACTCTGAAACTAGCCCTATCTACAGTAACTTCTTAATACACGTGTTTGACGAGAAGATGATGTTTACCCCTGCCTCATGAGTGCCTCTGTATGATGTTTTTTTTCTTCCTAGAGAAGTGTGTTCGTGTCCATTGGCACCTGCCTTACAGATGGCAGATGTTAGCCAGTGATGGTGAGACCTGGAAGGACCTGGAAAATATGGAAGAAATTGAGAAGACCTACTGCGACCCATATAATGACACAAGCGGCACTGATTCACCATCGCCCACCTTGGGGATTTTCAGATTTCTGTCTTTACAAAGGTGCATGAAGAAACGAACCGACCGCTGCAGCGTACACACACTTCTTCTGGTTTACAAAAGTATTCTTGAGCAAAGAAACTAGATTTCTAACCATTTATTCACATCAGTTCAAGCCTCTAGAAAGGTCGACTCTCTCAATCGTTGATTTACTTTCGCTGCTTTCTTTCAGCTCTGCATCCCCCGATGTGCAATCCGTCAACTTCAGGACGATGAAATGCGGGGGGTCTCCAGTTCGCCGCCTGTCCACCGCCTCCTCTGTCTCAAAGCCCCCTCACTTCATTCTTACGACCCAGTGGCTGTGGTACTGGAAGGAAGACAGCGGGCAATGGCAGGAATATGGACAGGTCCGTCAAACGTGTACCAATAATGCAGCTATGTGTCTTTTGTTCTGATCCTTTTATAGTACCTCTTTACTAATGCATTTTTACCATTTCATCACTGACACATCATTACATTCAAACGTTGAGAAATTGCTGTCTGCTCTGTTGTTGTTGCTTTTTCTCTATAGGGTGATGGTGATGTACCAGCCTCTGTCACTTCTCAAACTCTGGAGAATATCTACCTGGCAGACAGAGATACAGAGATTCCCTTTGGTGCTGGCAAACAGCAGTATATCCTCCACTTCAAAGGTGAACCGGGAACAGAGCAGATGTATCAGCAGAATGTAAAATACAAAACCAAGAGAGAGGTCAGAAGGAGGCCTCGCTTTGTGTCTACTCTTGATGTGGAGGTGAAGTTAAAGAGGTATTTATTTATTTTTATTTAGTTTTAGACGGAAATTCAAAGATTATGCTTGCAATTCTAACATTGCTGTTTTGGATTTCTCTGTGTGTCAAAGTAACTTCTCTAGTCAGACAATTATTATGTTTGTCACCTCTATATAGTGCGTCGTCAAACAGCTCCAGCTCCTCCACAGCTGAATGTTTCCCATCCCACTGGGACAAGACTGCCCAACCGGATTTCGGATACAAGGTGTCTTTATGGCATGTATTACTGTGTGGGAAAAGGTTGCTTTTCTCCCTGTCCCCCACAATTAACAGTGGTTTATGTTTATTTGAGAAATTATTATGAATCAGGTTATTGAAACAGCGCAAGCTTGTTTAATGTAGTTGATTTATTGTTTTTTCATAGTATTAGGATCGATTTTAAACCAGCTCTGTTTCATCTTTGTGTTGGCAGTGTGTTTAAATGAAAGGTGTTTGGCTTCCCTTTGTGGCACTAGTTCACGGAGCTGCTCGCAGAGCAGAGCAGCGGAGGTCTGCCGACGAAATGCGTCAAAGAGGTCTGCGTTTCCGCGTCATCAAGCGGATCTCCACTGCTCTTCTCCGCGAAGCCAGAAACAACGGTCATCTAAGCGCACTGCCCACACAGCCAGGACACAGAGCTACATTTAAATCGGCAAAATATCTCACCTGTTTATCTGCACTGTACTCCTATCTTTCAGCTCGTACATCTCTCCAAATCTGCAAAGGAGTATATTATGATTGAGCAGCTGTTTAAGCGCACCATGCCCCAGGGTAAAATTAACAGCATCCAGAGGATCCAGAACCCCTCTCTGTGGAAAGTCTTTCAGTGGTAAATCGATGTTTTTATATTAACAATGTATCAAATGACAAAGCCAAGACAATGTAAATCAATCTCACATCTCGCAGTGATGAACCTACAGATTAATTAACCCCTGAAACTGCAGCTCCCATTAGCTTTACAAAGCCTATAGGGAGTTTCAGTTTTTTCCAGCCTGCAACTTTTCTGCGTTGACTTCGGGTCACATTGACCCGTTTTCAATTTTTGTTTTATATCAGAAAATATGGGATGTAGAAATAAGCGCTGAACAAGGTTGACGGGAAGACAACACAAGGGTTAAGGTTACTTTCAACCATGGTGTCGTTTTCAATAGGAAAAGCTCTAAAACAGTAGACAGCAGACACAGTAAGAGATGGCTGATGGAACGTAGTGGAGCATTTATCAGCTAGAACATAGTGGAGCATTTAGCAGCTAAAGAGCCAGATATTTTTCTTCAAGAGTTGGTAGAGACCAAAAACGGAGCTTTATAGAAGCTTAGTCAACCAAGCGAAAAATACTTTTTGGGTTAATCAAAAGTGAAAATAGCAATTAGTTGCACGTCATCACATTTATGTTTTCTGTATTGTGTGTTCAGGCAGAAAGAGCAGATGAAGGGGAGGATCGGAGGGAAAGCTGTGAATGAGCAGTACTTGTTCCACGGGACAGATGAGTCCCTGATTGAGGCCATCTGTGAGCAAAACTTTGACTGGAGAATGTGTGGTGTCCACGGCACGGCCTACGGCAAAGGTACAGTAGCTTCAGCAGCCTTTCCGGTAATAAGATGAATATACAGTATACAATATTGACAAGCCACAAATGAAATGTCTTTTCCTCAAATATACTGTTACGTTTTGGTGTGGGAGCATTCAAACTTTAATTCCAGGTTTATCAGGGTTTTAGAACTCATGAAAAGCATTGTACTTTTTACCACAGCAGTAGAAAAGAACCTAACTCACACTTGGGCTGTGTCGGTAGTAACGCTCTCCTATTCTTTAGGGAGCTACTTTGCCAGAGATGCGTCCTACTCAGACAGATATGCCAGGGTCAAAGGAACCCTGAACAAGATCATGTTTGCTGCTCTGGTCCTGGTGGGGGAGTATACCAGAGGAAGAAGCAACTATGTCCGGCCCCCGTCAAAAGTAAACAGCACAACCCTCTACGACAGTTGTGTTGACAGCGAGAGCGATCCCAGCATCTATGTTGTCTTTGAAAAACAACAGATTTATCCAGAGTATCTAATCAAGTACTCGTAAGTTAGAATGCCGTTGTTTGTTTTGCTTAAGTTTTTGGTCAGGGGTAAAACTCTATTATGAAATCAATGCTCTTTACTTTGACTGGAAGAACTTTAGTGGCTTTGTTAAAGGTTTGTGGAGTTTTACAGTAATGTAAGAAGTATTCAAAAGAACAACCCATCATTTTATTAGCTAATAATTGTGTCCTCTGAAGAGAAGTGGAGTAGAAGTGTAATGTATGGAAATTGGAGTGCTGAATGGGATTTTTCTCTATAGTTGTGACAGTGTGTTTGAGGGAATTAATGTGTTACCAAATACTTTTTGCAGAATGTATAGAAACAGAAAATAAGGCTTTTCCTTGGAAAATGTCTATTCTTACGATGGGAGTGTCTTATGTTGTGATAAAAATTGTCTGCTAATACAGTGGTTCCCAACCTGGGGTCCGGGCACCCCCAGGGGGGGCGGCAAAGATCACAGGGGGGGCGCGAGTCTTTATCTGGTTTGAGGTTGAGGTAAAAAAAATTGTTTTGCACATGTTAAACAAATGATAATACACTAGAATATCTAATGTATACAAAAGTCAGTATGAAAACTATATATTTTGTTGTATCTTCATTTTTCCTGCCGCCACGGCATCACTATTTTATGAATGAAACATGGAGGAGAAACGTAACAGTGCTGATAACTGCTCTGTATCAAAAAAGAAAGTAAGGCTCTATCTCGAGAGTTACCTCAACTTTGGTTTTGGGCGGGGGGGGCTCAGCTTTTCTTAGACATGAGTAGGGGGGGCGCCAAGGAAAAAAGGTTGGGAACCACTGTGTTAATACATCATGAATTTAAGTCTAAATGGAGGATACTGAGGGTTACAAATAATATAGTGATCAGATATGGAGTGAAATGAACTGGTATAAACATATGACAAATTGCCATTAAAGTAGTCAATGTAATATATAATTAAACAAAACAAAGAAATCTCACATTTAATTACACACAAGTGGTTCAGTATATTTAAGTCTTCAGTATATTCAAATATAATCAGTAACACAAGTGACAGGTCTGTCCTTTTGTCAGAATATGTACCTCTGTCTATGTCAACCTTGGAAATCTGTGGCTGTATGGTGGTAATTATATAGTTAACTGCCATTAATGGGACGAAGAAGTAGAGTGAGCAGCATCAATGGGAGCAGCTCAGTTGAACACACTGGCCATTTGGTGAAGGAGTGTGCAAAGGTCTAATTCTACAGCGCAAGGAAGGAAAAAAATGGTAACCTGGTTAAAGTAACATTAAAACCATTGTTCAGAATAATGGTTAATGAAAGTAAGGCTTTCCCTAAATAACCTTTTATGACAGACAGCAATGTTGTAGCCTATTCAAAATCGATTTAAAAAACAATATTGCTACATACTGAGGTAAGAGGCTGAGAGACTCTTTAAAAGTAAAGTATCCCTCCTTTCCTTTATACATTCCTCTCTTTATTCGCATCTCATTTTCAGTCCACTTTCTAGCTCACTCAAAAGAAGAAGAAAAGAAATTGTGTATTGTAACTTCCAGTTTACTTGATCATGTTGTTACCTATGGAAATAACTTTGTGTCAAAGGAACAGATCTTTAAAACTGGGCCACTGTTACAACATGGACCTGCAGAATGCTTTGTGTTCATAGGGTTTTTCTACCATCCAAGAAGAAGAACGGGGAGTTTCTAATCGTCTGGTGGAGAATTCTCTTGACCTTCTCCCATGTCTCGTCTTCGAATTTTTACAAATATGCCATTTTTAGGTCCTAGAGTGCTTGAAGACTTCAACTCAAGAGGAACCTGCACAAAGAAAAGAATACCATATGTTAAGCAACATCTTCCAAACATTTTAAATATATTCTAAATGAAAAATTACATTCATTTAGATGCATATTTAATTTAGATCATAAGTAATTGGTTAATTTGTGAAAATTACAGCAATCTCAAATGTCTATTATTGATAGTTAATTATATATGTTGACAGGAGAATCAATTACATTATTATGTAATCCGAGCAGCTTTGGCCCAGCCTAACACTGAGAAGGAAACAGCTCTGTGTAGGCAGTGCTTTGTCTTTTTGGATTATCATATCTTGGTAAAACAAACCAACTACAATAAGTGAACGTAACAGCCGTGACTACACTCTCGCATCCCTTTGTTCTTGCTGGAATTAGTGAGACGGATGTTGATGGGATGTTAATAGATGTAAATGGCAGACATGCTGTATAGTTATTTTCACTGCTTCACCAGAGCAGCTATGTGACCGGCTGTACCTTGGCCAGTAAAAAGTACACTGACAGTTCCCTTTTTTCTTTTCTTCAAATACATGTGTAGTGTGTAAAAGTGTCTTCTGTGTTTACAAATCATTTCTAAGACTCAAAACGTTTTTTCACAGACGTCTTTAGTGTTGAAAGTGTCCGACCCACCTTGGTCTCGGAGCAGGCCACAATGCTGAACCTGCGGAACAGACGAACGAGAGCCATTTTGATTTCCAGCTGGGCGAGCCTCATTCCCACACAGTTTCGGGGACCAGCCCCGAACGGCAGGTATACAAATGGATGTCGATTGGCCTTGGCCTCTGGTGTGAATCTGGAAATCAAAACACATGTATGTTAGAGAACAGGATTCAATCATTATTAAAATAGTGCGTTTCATTCAGTGCTACACAGGGACTCTACTACCTTCATTATAGCTGGGTCAGACACGTACGTATGTTGCACACTACTTTTCAGTTAACTCCAGGTAGAGACTAATGTGTGTAGAATGTGTTCGTAATGGCAACTTTATAAAGTTGTTAGCGAATGCAGTTCAGCCACCTCCATGATTTAGATGATAACAGAACATGAGGTGCAGACACTATAGTTAAGCTTATCTGCCACAAGAACAGCCACGTACCGCTCAGGGATGAAGCTCTCAGGCTCTGGCCAATGCTCAGGGTCGTGGTGGAGGAAGCCCGCTGGGATCTCCAGCGTCGCTCCTTTAGGGAGGAGCTGGCCGTTCAACACGCAGTCCTGGTCAATGTCTCTCGCAAACCTTTGGTGGGGCAAAAACGGCATGGATGCATGTTTTGTACACCTATATTCATTTTCCCTCCTTACTAAACACATACTGTATGCACAGAAATAAGTTAACTATTATCTTAATTTAATGTTCTTAATATACCTGAATCCAGGGGGGTAGAGGCGCAATGTTTCACTTATAACCATGTCTAAATACTTCAGCTCTTGGACATTTGTGTAATCTGGCGACTCCTACAACAAAAGGAAAAACAAGCTAAATTGAGCAATTACAATTTACATTTATAAGAAATAAATTCAGATAATTCAGTAAAGATTTTAAACAAAACCTCTGTGTGCACTGAATTTGAATTGTCCACAACTAAAATCTTGTAATTATCTTAAGAAAATAAGATCAGATCAAAAAACGGGTAACGCAACACCCTCACATGTCTGGTGAAGAAATCATCCACCTCTTCCTGTACTTTGCGTTGACATTCGGGGTGGATGGCCAGGAGGTAGCAGGTGAAGGCCAACGTGTTGCTGCTGGTTTCGTAACCTGCCAGAAGAAAGACAAAAGCCTGACCCACGACCTCATCCTCAGTCATCATCTTTTTCTGCGGACGCCTGCTGGGGGGCTCCTCTGGGTGAAGACGGTCGTCCGGATCAGAGGCAGACGCTGGTGTCTGCTGGTTCCTGGGATCCAGCTCCCCGGCATGCTTCGCCGTGTCAAAGTGTTCCAAAGACACGCACTCCTTGCTGGTTCTCGCATCCAACATCAGCTGAAGGAAGTCGCGACGCCTCTACATGGAAAAAAAACAAAAAAACAACCACCAATAAATTCATTTGGAAATACTATTTAAAAACCTTTTATGGGAAATTGTAAGCTGCTCTGCATTTAACCCTTGTGTTGTCTTCGGGTCAAATTTGACCCATTTTCTAAGTGTCTATATCAGAAATATGGGTTTCTTTTTAACTTCCTAATTTTAATGAACCAAAACTAACATGGATGATTCCATACAACGCGCTTCGCAAGTACAACAAAAGATCGGCTGTCTAATTTCATTGAATTTGGGGTGTTTTGTTAAATTTTTTTGCATTTGAAAAAAATTGAAACGTTTTGAAACAGTATCCCAACTGAACGTTGACATATACCAGTCTGTGATTATCCTTCCTTTAATATTAGTCTAAAGAGCTCATAATTTCAGCTTTTTTTAATTCAAGGATTAGGTATAATTTCCTTTAAATGAGTAGCCTGGGTAAACCCAGACGAACTTCTGAGAAGGGTCTGGTGTCAACCAGGCTAATAAATGAGGTTTACTGACCATGAATTCCAAAATATAAGTGTAAAACTAGTAATAAGTTGGTGTTAGTGGTTTTTTTTACAGTTGTGTTAAAAATAATAGCAGTGTGATTTAAAAAAGTGAATAATGCTTAAAATCCTTTGAATAGCTTTTAATTCCATAATAATGCATTGGGAACACTGCACATTTAATTCTAAATCAAAACATGACCAAAATTCATCAAGTTTGTGTTATGCCTTTAAAGAAAGTGAAGAACAAGGAATATTAGGCTGTTAAAAACAGCAGTATTTTCATTTTTCTTTACAAACTCAAACATTTACTGTATAAACGGAAACATTTCTCAAGGGTTTGCTTTAGGTTGAATCACTGCACTAATATTTAGTTGCATAACCATTATTTCTGAGAACTGCTTCACATCTGTGTTGCATGGAGTCGACCAACTACTGGCACCTGTGAACAGGTATTCCAGCCCAGCACGATTGCACTGGAATGTCCACAATTCCTCTCCATTACTGGGTTTTGCCTCAGAAACAGCATTATTGATGTCACCTATGGTGGTGGTAGTAGTAGTAGTAGTAGTAGTAGTAGTAGACATGCATACATATATAAAATTAAAATGACAGCTCAATAAGGTCATGTATTTCTCAGCACAATCCTCCAAAATTACCCTAAGTAACTCAAATGAGAAATTCCCATGTTCAAAAAGGAGCAGGAAGAAGTTCATAACAAACTTTTCAGGTCCTACCCCCTTTTCTCTATTATCCATACATTAACTCCTTTGGTTGTGATGCAGTGATATTTAGAATTTGTTCTTATAGGTTTCTTTTTAAATACAAATGTTCCTCTTAAGTGATATTTGCTCGCTCTCATTTGAAACAACCCTTGAATACTGTTCGATAGCTGTTGATTAGTTATTTTGTACATCATTTGTGCAGTTTTTGAAGTCAACAATATCTCTGAATTTTAGTGCTTTTTATTTAATAAACAGTGGAGTAGTTGGTGCTCCATAAGTGGTTTTATTTACAATTCTTAAGGCTCTCTTTTGAAGGATGAATATAGATTCAGTGTTGGCTTTGTAAGTGTTTCCCCATACTTCCAAACAGTAAGTAATGTATGGCAGTATGAAGGAACAATACAAAGTGTACAATGATTGTTGATTTAATAGGTAATTGGTTTTATACAATATAGCAATTGATTTTGATATTTTGGCCTTGATATAGTGTATATGTGGCTTCCAACATAATAACGATTATTAATCCCAGAAATTTAAGTTATTTTACTCTATTTCAATATCATTTATCATAAGTTTTTTATTTAAAGTTGTGGCACGATTACCAAAAATTATAAATTTAGATTTACTTAAGTTCAGTGTTAGTTTATTTGCATCAAACCAGCTCTTCATCTTTTTTTTAATTAATTTTCCACTGTATCCAAGAGTTGTTCCAGATTTTCCCCAGAACAGATTAAATTAGTATCGTCAGCAAATAAAATGTTTTTCAGTGTTTTTGGACACCTCCCATACATTATTTATATACAAGTTAAACAACAATGGTCCCAACACTGACCCCTGGGGGACCCCACAGGTAATTTTCTTTAACTTTGAATTATAGTTTTGCAATTCAACATATTGTTGTCAATTATGTAAGTAGCTATTTAACCAAGAAAGTGCAGTCCCCTTAATTCCATATTTGTGTAATTTCATAAACAAGAAATTGTGGTCTACTGTATCAAATGCCTTCTTAAGATCCAAGAATATCACCACTGCATATTTTTTTTGTTCTATTGCTGTTGTTATTTCTTCCACAAATTGAATAAGTGCATGTGAAGTTGTCCTATTAGCTCTGAAACCTTATTGCTGATCACACAGTATATTATGTTTAGCAATGAAGTTTTCGAGCCTTGTAGAGAATATTTTTTCTAGTATTTTTGAAAATTGGGAGAGCAGTGAAACAGGTCTGTAGTTTGAAAGTGTATGTTTTTCATCAGCCTTATATATTGGTATCACTTTTGCCATTTTCATTTTATCTGGAAAGACTCCAGTTTTCAGAGATTGATTACATACATGCGTTAGAGGTTTAACCACACAACCAATAATACTTTTTACAACAAACATGTCAATACCATCCAGTCAGTTGACGTTTTACTCTTAAATGTTTTAACAATTTCTATAATTTCTTTTTCATCAGTTGCCTTAACAAACAGATTCATTAATATTTACATTCTGCTCATCGTTTATACTGCCAGTCTTTGTAAACTCCTCAGCTAAACCTGGACCAACTCCCACAAAATAATCATTAAATTAATTTGAGGCTAATGTCCTATTCTTAACTTCTGTATTGTTTTTTGTCAGAAAATAGTGTCTCCTGTTTTGCCTTTTTTATTCTTGATAATTTCATTTAGCACCTTCCAGGTGTCCTGGTCCTCCAGTAGTTTACTATAATAATTCTTTTTATTGCTTCTCATGATTCTGGTCAGTTTGTTTTTGTATGTCTTATACATTTATTTTCTGCTTCTTTTGTCCTCTTCTTTAAAAACTCTTTATATAATACATTTTTCTTCTTACATGCATTTAATATCCCATTAGTTATCCATGGTTTTTCATCAGATTTTAGTTTTACTTCTTTCTTTACTACAGGACAGTTTTTTTCATAAAGTGATGTTACAACAGTCAAAAATGAATCATAAGCTTCATTCGCGTATTCTACGTACACTTTGCCCCAGTCTTGTTTCATTAACCCCTTAATGCCGACTGTCACTAATTTGCATCAAACCCCTTCCATTCTGACTGCAGGCGAGATAGCGTGGGTGTATTCCCCAATGCCGGTTTGTTTACATTCGATACATACCTAGGAACCTTTTGCATGCACTGGTTTCTCGTAGGACCGGTCATACATCCAGTTCACAGAAGTGAAATTAACCCTAACCCCTAACCCTAAAAAGACTACTGTCAATGTTAGGGAGTAGGAGAGTGTTTTCTTTCTTGCTGTTGTCAAGATTCATTTATTTGTCAATTACTTTGTCACACGAATAAAATCTACATATCTGAGATGGGAAAATGCGTTTTATTAATTTTACCATTTTGTAAAGAATTTTACCATGAATGACTGTTGTCGCTAATTTGCATCTTACCTAAATTTATATCTATTCTGTAAATTAACAATCTCAACTTAATTTAGCATCAGCTTGGAGCCAGAAACACACATAATACATTTTTTTTACATAATTGTGAATACATTTAGGCGTCACAGGGTTAAATCGTCTTTGAATGTATTGATGTTTTCTAGGGTTCTGTGTCGGGTCATTGTGTATATTTTGTTTTCTTTCCTGGTTTTAGTGTAGCTATGTATGTTTGCAAAAACTGGCAGATAATCACTGACTGTTTATTATTAGTCCACTATGGGATTGAGGTCTGGGGAATGGGCTGGCCACTCCATAACATCAATCTTGTTCATCTGGAACCAAGATTTGCTCGCTTAGTGGTGTGTTTTGGGTCATTGTCTTGTTGAAAGACCCATTTCAAAGGCATTTCCTCTTCAGCATAAGGCAACATGACCTCTTCAAGTATTTTGATGTACTGAAACTGATCCATGATCCCTGGTATACAATAAATAGGCCAAACACCAAAGTATGAGAAACATCCCCATAACATGATTTTTGCACCACCATGCTTTACTGTCTTCACAGTACTGTGGCTTGAATTCAGTGCATGAGGGTTGTCGGACAAACTGTCTGCGGCCCCTAGACCCAAAAAGAATAATTTTGCTCTCATCAGTCCACAGAATTCTCCTTTGGCCAGTCAATGTGTCCTTTGGCAAATTTCAACCTATTCAGTACGTCTTTTTTCAGCAATGGGACTTTGCGGGGGCTTCTAGCTGATAGCTTTGCTTCACATAGCCTTCTTCTGATCGTAACAGTACTCACAGGTAACTCTAAGTCTTCCTTGATTTTCCTGGAGCTGATCATTAGTTGAGCCTTTGCCATTTTGGCTATTCTTCGATCCATTTGAATGGTAGTTGACCGTTTTTTCCCACGACTTGAAATAATTTTGGCTGAGCAGCCTATAGTTTTTTGCACTTCTTTAGTCCGCTGTTCCTCAGAGCAATGACTGGAACGACCCATTTTGCTGAGTATTTCAGTGTGAAATGCACTATAACCAGCATGCACAACATTTGCTTCCTTCCTTCCTTAAATATGGGCCATAATTGACACCTGTTTCTTCACAGAATCAATCACCTCACTAAGTGAACACAACACTGCTATTATTTTGAACATGCCCCTTTCAATTACAGATTACATTTTACAGAATGAGCATGACTGTTGGGTCTGTTGGTTTTCTATGACTCTAACACATAAATTATTTGCCATGTAGAAGTATCACTTCTACCAAAAAAATTTATTTATTAGATTAGTGATTTTGGACTGCTATTATTTTGAACACAACTGTACATGGTAGTGAAAAGAAGTGTAAAACGGCAACAACAAAAAAAGTGCCAAAAACGTTGAAAAAATAACCTAAAGTGTCGAAAAAAGGGACTAAAACGTCAGAAAAAAAGTGTGTTTTTCGGCCCGGGAGGACGACAAGTGCATGGTCCAATGGAAGACAACACAAGAGTTAAAGGTGATTAAATGTCCATGAGACTGACCTGCTCGGGAGGCTGCTCCTCTCTCTGCTTAATGATCCTCTGAATGCTGTGGATGAAGAACTGATTCATCTGGTCTCGTCTTTTGTTGGGGATAAGTCTCGCCAGAGGAGCCATGACAAATGGAAAAGCAACTGGACACACAAACCAAATGTGTTGGTGTTACTATCTGAAAAATGGCAACTTTACACACTCGCACATGACTGCACAATATTAAAATGTATGCATTTATGTTTTAAATATATTAACATCTTTTTATTTTATGCTTCATTTAAAAAAACAAAAAAACAAACAAAGGTATTGTCCAATTAAGAATTTACTAGGACATATTTATGTACCAGAAGATTATTATTATTATTATTTATTACATTTATATAGCACTTTATCATAGACACTCAAAGCGCATTTGGGGGGTGGGGACTGCTCTATAACACCACTAATGTGTAGCACCTGCCTTACGACGCCAGAACGCTCACCACACATCAGCTAGTTAGGGAGGGGGAGGGGAACATATTTTTAGTGGTGGGTGAAACAGGAGAACCCGGAGAAAACCCACGCAGACACGGGGAGAACATGCAAACTCCACACAGAAAGGCCTGGATTTGAAGCCAGAACCTTCTTGCTGTGAGGCCACAGCACTAACCACTGGGCCACCGTGCTGCCCAAACCCTCCCGTTTGTGGTCTATGCTTTAATAATATTTTATTATTTTGCCTTCATTGCTTTCCTAGATAAACGTTTCGAATAATTTATACATATGACTAACAATGCAAATTCATTTGACTGACGGAAAAACAGCATGATGGGCCTGAAGAAAGAAAAGGAGAAGAACATCTGCGCATGGCGGACAAACGGGTCGTCTGGGTTGTTCTGAGAGTCCACCTGAGTGGCAAATGCTACACTGGCAATAACATCCATGGTGAAGCAGCCAAAACACCTGCAAAACACACACACAAACTAAAATATGAGGACAGAAAACGACACCATAAATACTAATAGCCTGTGTCTATTGCATGTGTGTGTGATGACCTGTGGATGTCAAAGGCCTGTCCTGACTCAGCAGAAACATTCAAGTTGCTCATCAGGGCATTGGTGGCTGTGTTGATGAGAGGAACCATCTACGGGGAAATAGAAAAGACAGTGATAACAGTCACCGCTGCTGAGACTGTCTGGGAAGCAAAATTACGAAGCCCACTATGGCCACGCAGTAGACCCATTGGCGTGGCCATAGTGGTTGATTGGTTGCGGATAGGCATTTGACCTTGAGTGGTTAAGGTTAGGATAGCCCATTGGTCAGGGGATAGGACCTGAACAAATCAGGTTACGTTACCTTGCGTAAGCATGGACGCCTGGCCAATAGTAGCTATTGAAAGGGCGGGTCTTGGCATGGCCATAATGGGAAAAAAATATATTGCGTCTGGGAAAGGGAAGATACACAAGAACCTGAACAATTGGTTCAAAAATACTGATTTTTTTTATTTATTTTTTTTTTTAGAAAAAAAAGGTTCCAAACATAAAAAGCACACTCACACTACATAGCTGAAAAAGCCTTTGTAGCTCAAACACTGATGGATGTAAAGGAACTGCTTCAAGATGGAAATAAAAGATGAACATGTAATTCACTTTGAAAGCAGACCTGCAGTAAACACCGTGGGGATGAATATTCTAATACTCATGGCTGAAAAGAAATTTTAAAAAGGAATTAATCAGTGTGACTGAATGGTTGACATAAAGAGAGTAAAATGTGGTTATTAAATTTGAACTTAAAACTAAACTAGTTTCATTCATTCGAGTTAGTAAAGAAGACAAGAAAGAACTTTGTGAGAGGCCCCTCCAAAAGTCAAAATTGTGTTTTGACAGATAAGAGAATTTGGACTTAACAAATGGAACATGAACCTCTCTACTCCCTGCACCTGGAGTGAGAAGCTGTCTCCAAAATGTTGCAGATGTATATTTACATCGGCCACAAAAAACAAATCCAAAAAAAAACATGCCAGCTGAATAGTTACAGCTGGCAGTCCTCCAACTTCACACCTCTTACCCTCCATTTGTGACAGACAGTAACTTATTAGACAAAAAAAAAGTGTCTGTGAGCTGTATCAAAGCCGGTCTACGGAAAGCCGTTCCACTCCCTATCCAGCCCCATTGTACCGGATTTGGTTGCAGTTCCACCAGAGTTCCACTGGGGGTGATCGCAGTCCAGTGCAAAATGAATGGGACTCTATGGAGCTAGACGGCTAAATGTGTCTCTTTCGCCTGATTGTCGTTGAGAAACCTCAGATTTGATTGTAGTTTTTGCAAGTTCAACATGGGTTATAGGTCGAAAGTTGAATGAACGAGTACTTATGTCCTTTTGATTTCTTACAGGGTGAGTCGTTGCAGCCCATAACACGCTAGCATTCTGCTAATGAATGCTGATTGGTCAGTGAAGGACTGATTACGATCAGAGATCCCGCTTGACGGCATCCGAAGCAGAACCTGAATATCAGAGTGAATATTTTGGTGTGGTCTTTAAAACATTAGCAAACACCTTACTAGCACGTATATTGACAGGGAGAGCCTTACCTGTCAGCTGTGTTGTCGATGCCTCGAGAGAACAAAGGAAGCGACTCAGAGCTCGCCGTAAAGCAGTATCTTTGGCCGTATATGTGTATGACGTCACTGACATTTTAAAAGGCTTTTTAGAACAAAAAAGCCACTTTAAAAAAATCTAACACACAGTAGTGTGTATTTTCTTAGCCTCCCCTTTCGAATGCAACATTCAAATTACTAGACAAAAAATTATATCCTGAGAAAAGTGGGTTTTGAGGGGTATAGCTCCATAGAGTCCCATTCATTCTGCACTGGCCTGTGAGCGCCCCCTATATGGAACTCTGGTGGAACTGCAACCAGTTCAGAAGCCGGAAGTAACGAGGGAGTGGAACTTTTTCCTATATTAGAAATTCTTTGGCTGTATCTTGCAAAAGCTTAAAGCAACACTAGAGCACTTTTCCCGCTTCAGTCCCCCTACAGGTTGGAGGTGGAATTGTCCATTACATTACATTATGCATGTTTGCCAGATCGGGTAGCGGATCTGTAGTTCGCATGAGACACAATGAGACATTACGACAGCAGTAATGGACAATTTTGCTTCCAACCTGTAGGGGGACAGAAGCAGGAAAAGTGTTACATATTGTTGCTTTAACACCACAAAATACATTCTTTGTAATAAATATTGGATGAAACTCAATGAGCACATTCATATCTCACCTCTTTCATCTTGGCAGAACTGAATGATGGGGTCAGGATGCTCCGCACCCGCTTCCAGCGTTCGTTCCTCAGCATGAGCAGACAGTCAGTCATGGGCTTGGTGGCAAAGCGAATAGTCTGCATATAGAGAGGGCACAAACATGTGTTATCATGACATAAATCAAAGATTACGTTGCCATACAACATACTGTACATGTGCATGCTTTGGTTCATGTCCCCACCATTCTGTTCGGGAAGCTGCTGAAGTCCCTGACCATCACTTGTCTGAGCATGTCAGGGTCCGCTATCACCACCACCGGTCTCCGGCCCAAATAATACCTAAAATAAATGAATTATAAATATAAGTGAAGTCTCAGTCAAATATAATGAAAATCTTAAAAGGAACACGGCGACTTATTGGGACTTTAGCTTATTCACCGTATCCCCCCAGAGTTAGATAAGTCCATACATACCCTTCTCATCTCCGTGCGTGTTGTAACTCTGTCTGAGACACAGCCATCTTCTAACCGTATACATACTGGGAACTATATTCTCAGAAAGGCGAAGCACAGCTACTTCTGCTACTTGGCGGAGTGATTTGCTTGCAGTACCTGAGAAGGCCCATGGTGAGGAGCAGAGAGTAGCAGTGCTTCGCCTTTCTGAGAATATAGTTCCCAGTGTTGTTTTGTCACTTATTGGGTTACCTATCGCCAGGATCTGGGCTAAGCTAGGCTAGCGCTGGGGGCGTCAGACAGAGTTACAACACACACGGAGAGGAGAAGGGTACGTATGGACTTCTCCAACTCTGGGGGGATACGGTGAATAAGCTAAAGTCCCAATAAGTCGTCCTGTTCCTTTAATGCTTCTAACATAGGCTTTTACCAAGCAAGTGTTTTACAATGTTCATTTTACAATACCTTACTTACCCACAAACTCTGCCATGTGTCTTTATGAGATCATTGATAGGGTTGAAAAAACCCTGAAAATAAAATAAAGAACAGAATAGATGAAAAATAACCTCCTACAACATCAGAAAGGAACAACAGAAGCTCTTCTTAAGAATGAAATAACTCCAGGTTAGAGACAGGTGATATTTGGGCTGTTGTCTTAATGTTAATTACAGAACGGGTAACAGTTTTATCAACTTTACGACTCTGTGGGAGCTGCACATATAACAGTTTTTCTAGCTGACGATGATAATGATGAGGAAGGCCTCCCGTCCATTTCATTTTTCATTTATCTCTGAGACTTAAATCAAGCACGTTATAGTTTTTTGCAAACTGCTTACACACATTTTCCAAAACTATGTCTCCTTTTTTCAAAACTCTACACACAATTCCCAAAACTGCACACACACAATGCAAAATGCCTAAAATCTCCTTCAAAATGAAACCCTGCATTCAAAATGCCATAAACACATCTCAAAATGAAGCATTTGCATCAAATGGCAAACACTTTTTTTTGTTGCATTTGTTTTTGGGGATTGTGTGCTTTTCTTTTTACATCGTTCTGTATTTGCAGCGCGTTTCTGTATTTGGTTGTGTTGTGTGTATTTGCAGCGCGTTTGCTGTTGTCAAATCAATGAAGATGTTTTCTTAAATTTGCTTGCGTTTTGTCTATTTGCTTGTGTTTCATTAAGTTGCAATGCCCCGGTCGGCCAGCGTAAACATACGCCCACCTTGTCATTATCTATAAAAACACTTTTCATAAAAGAGCAGGGACCACATATAAAAATAACTGATACATTTGCTAGAATCTTTATTTAACAGCTAGGAACACGATTTTCAATGTAGTAAGTAAACAATGTGAGAACATTTCCTTCGGCAACCATTAGTGTCAATCCCTACTGAGTGAAATGGCAGCTCAGCTAACACTCCTCAAGGAGAGAAACTAAATACTGATGGTTTTCTGAACCCTACTACAGTGACCTGCCTTGCTTCAAGATTCTGATACTTGCTTGAAAAATGTCTGGAGTGGCAGCTAAAGGGGTCATGGACACCTTTTCTGACCAACTGAGTATTGGTAACTAAATTACATCAGGACACAGCTGTATATCATTAAAATCTGGAACGTCATTGTTTGTTTAAAATTGTTGTTCTCAGTTTGATGGAAATTACAGAAATATCTTACCTGGCGAAACATCAATAAGTTGCCCAAAAAAGGTATTGGCTTTGGATGTTTGATGCCACAGCGAGAAAGGACTGAAAAGGGGTAAATTGAATACCTAGAAGACACAAAGCAATGTTGATTAATTAAAATAAAAAAAGCAAAAGGCAGAGAGAGGGAAAAACCTGCAGCAAAGGGCCCTGTGGTAAGGACTCAGCCTTAATGGTAAGCTATGGGGCCGTTATCGTAGAAAAACTGTTTGCAAATGTGTGTGGAGAGTTTTGCAGCTGTATCTGAGTCACATGGATTCAGAATACACATTTGCAGATTCCTGTACACATTCACAAATCTCAGTATGCATTTAGAGATTATTTTACACATTTACAAATCTGATACCAGGGTAGCAACTATTCCTCCTTGGAGCCACACATACAAAAGCACAACACCAACATACAACATACATGATCCCAACCTGCACCCACCCACCTAGATTGCCGATACCCACACAGAACCCTCTCAACTTCAAAGGAAAATCATACCAGTAGCAAAACAGATAACTAAAATTAGACAGCTAAAACAGAATTAATTGAATAATAATTAAAAACTGTTTCCTGTTTCCACCAGGAAGGAAAGCACTTAGTGGCACAAAATAAAACAAACAGAACAGACTCCATGACAAAAAATAAGATCTCTAGAAAGGTTCACACCAAGAGAACAAAATCAAAAGGCAGATGACAGTCGACAGGTCATTCTAACCAATCAAAACAATTCCTTTACGGATCTTAAAAGGTGCCCTGCCACACGTCTTTCAGTACTTTGTGGTAATGTCTGAAGTTCTACCATGGACTCTAACATTTTTTTGTGGAAAATGCCTTGGTTACCTTGTTTCAAGCCATTCTAGCGTGGTAAAGAAAGCCTGCAGGAAGACTCAGCTCGATTTGTGCCAATTCTCAATAATATTCAATGAGCTAAGCTGTTCAACTCTGATTGGCTAACAGCTAGCCAATGAGAGCCTGGCTATCAGCATCCTTTACCCAGCGCAACTGCCCGAGCTCATGAATAGTAATGAGCTCAGGCAACACCACGTCAGACTGACCAGCTTTTGTAATTGGCCTGATTTCTCCGCTGCTTTCTTTTCAGTGGCTAGAACTGAAAGAGGAGGTAGCAGTTCATTTTCACATTCACAACATAACAGAAACACATATGGACCTAACAAATTTAAAAAAAATACAAGTAAAAACGTTTTTTATGTGTTACGAAAGAAGACCTGATGAGCTTTAGAATATTTGAGGTGTTTCTTCAAGAGTTTCCCCATAAAGTTTTATCAGAAAACCCAACATGCAAAGGTGCAAACATCAAATCCGAGGAGTATACACAATATCTATATTTTGATAAAGTGTGTGGTTTATGTTAATGATGTCATTATTTTTTTATAACTCACTTTATTTCCACAGCAGCCACAAACAGACAGAGATTTAAAGCATTTACTTACCAGTAAAGAAGACCCAGAAAGATGAGGAAGAGGCTGAATGTCACTGACAGTCCACTAGCCTTGCTATGGAATACATTTAGGAAGTCAACTACAGCCTCCATAATGGAAACACTTCTCTCAGTTCTCCCCTGCCAACATTAGATCAAGGCTACTGGAAAATAAAAAGGAAGACAGAAAAAGGTTCGGGCCATGTAAAAGCTGCTGAATAGCATGGCTTCGGTCATCATCATCATCATCATCATCAGTACATCAGTATTTTAACTACAAATAGGAGTTAAACCTAAAAAAAAAAATACTTATTTTTAAAGATACTGTATCGTTTCTCCGAATCATGACAAGTAGACCACATCTTGATGCAATGTAATAATAATAATAATAACAACAACAACAACAACAACAACAACAACAACAACAATAATAATAAAGGCGTTTACTTTTTCAACAGAGGAAAGCACAGTGACATATCTTTGTTGACTATGCTCTCATGTGTATTTGTCTTCTGTAGATTATCTGTAAAGAGTTCCAAGACAACTTGTTAATGATTTGTTTTAGCAGTTTTGTCTGAAGCCTTGAGAGTGCTCACCTTTCCCCTGCATTGTTTACAATGGGTGGGGGGGAGGGCACAAATGCTGCGTTTGGAACCTGTTTAAATGCCACAGTTTAATGGCAAAAAAAAATTACGAATATTAATGTTATGCCTAAAGCACACATCCTTAAACAGCTAACTAGCGATACATAGCCTATCTTTATTTTTAAATACTGCGTTTAAAACAAAACCCCGAAGTCAGGTCATTTCGGCTAGGCTACTCACGTTAGCTACAACTAAATATCGCAGGTTGTCTAACGTACTCGTTAATATCTTTGCTGGCCGTCTTGTAACACAATGTCAACGCCATTCTTATATCCGGAGAAAGTCCGACCTGTTATTTTTAAATTTGGGCAAAAACGGACTCACCTCACTCGCCTCACTTATCCATTGACATATATAACAGCACTTGTCAACATTTTTATAAAGTCCTCTTCGTCGTGTTGGTAGGTCGCAACCCAATAAAAAGCTGAGGAGCTTACTGCCACCCACTGTACGGGAGCGTATAGCATCCAATGCGGGTTTACTGGTGCGTTCATTACTAGGCCATTGACTGTATTAAATAGGCGTCTTAATACACCCTTGGTGTGGGCCTGTACAGCTAATAGAAAGATGATGCAGAAAGAAGAAAAAAAAAAAAGGCAAGGCAAGTTTATTTATAAAGCACATTTCAGCAGCAGGGCAATTCATAGCGCTTTCAAGAGCCCACTGCATCAACTTACTGCTCTTGTGTAACAACTAATTAGGTATAACAGGGTACTAGAACTAGAGTAAACGTTACAGTACAGTGTAATACATAAATAAATATTAATACTTTAATGAATTATTGATAGGCATATAATAAACATTTTAAAAAGTCAGCATCAAACAATTTTTTTTTAGGTATGATTTATTAAAAGAACTGAGAACAGTTTTCTGGGAGTTTGTTCCAGATACATGGCGCATAAAAGCTGAATGCTGCTTCTGTTTACTTCTGACTCTGGGGACAGAAAGCAGAGCTGTCCCAGAAGACCTGAGAGGTCTGGACAGTTCATAATGTAGCAGAAGACCAGAAATGTATTTTGGCCCTAAACCATTCAGTGCCAACAGTAGTATTTTGAAATCAATTATTTGACAGACAGGACAGACAGGAAGCCAGTGTAAACACCTCAGAAATAGAGGGATATGTCCTGCTTTCACATAAAATCTGACCAGAGCAGTCAAACACAAAGACACTCAATTGACGGAGCCAACAGAAAGTCATGGTCTTCACATGGATAAATCCAAAGTCAAACAAAGCTAAAAAAAAAAAAAAAAAAAAAAGGCAAGAACACAGAAAAGAAAAACTGTACCCAGCCAACGGGAGAGTCATCAATCTCCTTTCGATCCTGGAAAAAAAGATTTCCACTCTTCGCAAGTGGAGTGAGGCTGCAAAACCCTTCTCACCAGAATGAATCAGCGAACGGAGATGACGCAACTCTCATTAAACGGCTTTGGCCTTTGCATTTATTTTTAGGGTTATTTGTCACTCAAGAAATACCGTTAAACATACAGTGTGCTCAAGACACAAGAACAAACTAAGAGATTTTTAAATAACTCACTAAGATGAATAAAAGGAATAACTCAATGAGCCTCGGTTATTACATGAACATATAAGTTTATTACAACAAAATATAATATCAGAAAAGATCTTGATGCAGCTGGTAACCATGGACAGTGATACACCAAACAGCTATAGTAACTTCACTCAGCATTGTACAGTGTATCTATCCCATATCATACAATCATGCATAATCACGGTACCAGGGAGGAGGCAAAACGATGTTGTGTAGCCTGTGGTCCAGACTGTTTACCATGGGAGTTGGGAACATGTAGAAGTCTTTTTCTTATCTTATCTTAACCTCCAGACACCCAGAGCCTCCTTACATAAAGCATAACAAGTGTGAAGAACTCTGGGGCCTCTCAAAATACCAAACCATAACTATACAAAAAACATACATTTATTCATGTCTAATCATTTTCTACCACAGTTTATGATGTTAAACATTTTAACATGCGGGTAAAGAGAGTCAAGTAATGACCGAAATGATTAAGGTGACTATATAAACAAAAGCTGGCCCTCAGGAGAAAAATAAAAGATTTTAATAAAAGTATTTTGAAACATTAGAAAATATATAGAGTGTTTTAAAAAAACCTGCTTTAAATATATGACAGTATAATTGAAAATTACCAAAAGTAGTTGTTTTTGAGATGTTACATATCATGTAGTCTATATCGGTGACCACTCATTTAGGGGATTGCTCCGGTGCTCCGGTCGATTTATGAGGACTATGGTTATCTGCTGATTAGATCTCTCGGTAAATCAAGACAGCTAGCTAGACTATCTGTCCAATCTGAGTTTTTTTTGTTGCAGAACTAAAAGAACTTTTTTGTTCCACCAAAACAAGGTCCTTCCCGAGGCTATTTTGCAGAGGCACCATTATTGCGTCCAGCGCCACCCATGACAATTGTGAATGGTTTATAGAAATGCCAATAAACCAGAGCACGTTTTTCTCCCATCCCGGAATGCTGTGTGAACGAGCCAGACCTTCCTCCGCAGCGCTGTGGAGGAAGATCAGGCGATGCGAGACTACATATCATTAAATGTTTCTAGTTACTGTTAAACTGTTGAAATGTTGGGTGCCCTGGTAGCTCGGTTGGTAGCCCATATATAGAGGTTTATTCCTCGACGCAGCAGGCCCACGTTCGACTCCGACCTGCGGCCCTTTGCTGCATTTCATTCTCTCCCCTTTCACGTCTTCTGCTGTGCTATCAAAATAAAGGCTAAAAATGGGCAAAAAATACTCTTGAAAAAAAACACTGTTGAAATGTTGATAATCAAAGTGATGAAATCAGACAAATGAATGTTTTGTGTTTGAGTCAAAGACAGATCTGCTTCACAGTGCACAGTGTGTGATGGTGAACAGAGTGAACTTTGATTTCAGCAGCTGATCTTCCGTCAGCATTTCTGTCCACAGGGGAGACTCTCAGACCTGCAGAGAGCACAGAGACACTGAGGAACCAGAGGAGACCACAAACGCAGGATAAAGAGGCTTAGTGAATATGGTGTTGAAGGTGTGGAGGTGGATCAGTGAGTCAGCGGAAACACTGTAGAAGGACAGAGTGCCAGCAGGACAGTCCACGTACACTCCGACTCTGTCAGAGACAGAGGAGGAGAGGCGTTTTCTGCTGTTATTGTGGCAGACGGAGAAACTGTCATCATCAGCGCACTTCAGACTCCAGGACTGATCATTCCATCCGGGCAAACAGTTTTTACTGTTTCCTCTCCTTGTGATTCCTCTGTAAGTCACTGCTATATAAACTCTTCCTTCCCATTTGACCTCCCAGTAACAGCGACCAGTCAGACCATTTCTACACAGCAGCTGGGGCCAGGAGACAAATCTGTCTGGATGATCAGGATACGACTGATCCTCTCTCACGTATGTCACCTTCCTGTTGTTATCAGACAGTTGGAGGTTTCTGTGTACTGTGTTTGTGTCCAGTTCCAATTTACAGACATCTGATGGAGAGAACAAGACACAACACAGCTGCAGGTTATCATCTGTTGAGTTATCAACAACTTTACTGACAATTCACCCGCTTCAGATGTTTTCACTCAGCCTATTCAATGGCCGTTACCAGTTTGATAGTTTCACTTTCCTTAAGTGTAGGTGCAAATCGACGTGGTTAGGTTTAGAAAAAGATCGTGGCTGGGCGTAAATATTGGTTTCACATGGGAGCTGACCCCGGTCTCCTGGGTGAAAGCCCTTTCAAGGGAACGCCATTTCTGGCAGAGAGTTTCATTGTTTCGTTAATTCAGAAAAAACGATGAAAACTTTTCACAGAAAAGTTAGAAGTTAGCTTGACCGCAACTAATGGACCGCAATCTGAGCTGATGTCATAAAGCAAGTCAAACTTTTATGTGTGTTTGCGGTCCTGTTGTGTGCACGGCTTTATCGAGTTAACCTCTCCTACCAAACACTGTTTAAATTGTTCACCTGCAAATCAGCATAGCTAATTGTTAGCTTCAGAAGATTACAAACATTAGCAATGCTAACTATTGTAACGTTCTCTAACAAATTGAGTATTCGTGGTATTTGTATGAATGTGTCGTACATCTGATCCCAGGTCTCCCATTTAGGGAGGAACTAGAAGATAAATCCACCTCAAATTGCTTTAGATAGATAGATGGTATAGATAGATAGATAGTTACATTTATTTACCCCTGCGGGGAAATTAAAGCGTCTTCGCAGTCAGGTACTTAAAGCCCCAGTGTGTAACGTTTGTAGTTGTTCATTATCAAAATCTGTATTGCCCTTCACAAACTTGTCCTTTTTCATGAATACTGACCACCACCATCAATTTCAAGTATTCCTATTAGCTTGGAATTTTACATTTGTGCTTGCATGAACTGGGGTAGACGCTCCATAATGATGCGCCATCTTGAAATACGTTAGCCGGTAAGGGACATACAGGCTACACTGCTCCGCCTTTCGCGTTTTCGACTCACAGCTGCTGCTAATGGGTTTCGTTGCTTCCCGGCAAATCCCTATATATTATATATATATATATATTGCATTAAGGAAACATGGAGGACCACACATATTCAAAATCCAAATTTCAGGAACAGGAATCTTCTTCTTCACCCAGAAAAAGAAAATGGATATTGAAAAGAGCAAGAGACAACATTGAAAAAGAGTGAACATTGGAGCTGCTTTGGAGGCACACACCAAATCCCAACTAGTTAATTATCCTCTGGACCACTGCAGTCTCCTTTTCTTTCTCTCTCCTTTCCGTCGGGTGGCGAGCGTGCCCGCTCGTGGTGTCCGCGCCACTCTCCGACATGAACTCATGGATGTATTAAGAGAACGCATGAACTCCAACAATTACGGCTGATAGACGGCCTTTTGTACACCTTCGCTTTTTGAAGAGTGAAGGCTACCGTAGCTGCAATACTGCGTGGCGAGAGAGAGTTGATAGCGATATATGATCTCAACGCTAGATGGGAGTAATTCTTACACAATGTAGCTTTAAATACAACATAAAACACTACTATTAATACAGTACAATACATTAAAATACAATACAGTCACGATACAATACAAATGCACTTAAAAAGGAGGGATACAAATACAACTACAGTGGGACTGCATAATAAATTAGGTGCAGAGAGGACATAAAGCAAATATATATTTATATATATATTCTGTAACATCTTTATGAGAATAATTGTTGTGTTGTGTTTATGACTTGTAGGTATTTGAAAAATGATTTATTAAACACATCCAAAAAAGAAAAGTAGAAACACGACTTATATCTGTCAAACTTCTCTCAAAAAGCTAGAAGCTTTCTGTTGGCTTGACTGTTAATGAAATGTATTTATTATTTATGTTGGATCAATGTGTTCAGTTTGTTGTATTTGTGGGTTTTAAATTGATTGATTGAATTATAATATGTTTCCAGCCACTCTGACAAAAAAACAAGCTATACTGTATACAGATTGAAACTGATTGAAATTCATCATCGTACTTCAGTCAAGAAAGTAAAATATCTAGTTTAACATCTGCAGCTAAGTTCTCATGAATCAAACTTAAAACACACTTACATTTCCTCACACCAGGTTTCAGTCTCTGCAGTCCACCATGGTCCACCCTGGAGGAAGAAACAAAGTCAGAATCAACTTCATGCAGCTTCACTCATATCCTCCATTTGCACTCAATGCATAACTGCAATGCATTGTTGGTTATATATATACGCTCAGGAGTAACCATTGTTGTTCACTCACTCCCTCAGCCCTCTGAGGGTCGATTAGCAAGTTTACTTAAGTTTTTCAGACACACAGAACGACACTTATGATGGCAACGGGGTTTCAAGTGAACAGAGGCATGTTGAAAAACTAATGGGACACAGAGAAACCGTGTGAGAGCTGCTGTTGTCTGTCCATCTGTCCATACCTGAGAGTGTCCAGCCTCCAATGTTGATCCTTCATTCCAGCACACAGCAGTTTCTCTCCCAAGTCTTCTGGATGATTGTAGCTCAGGTCCAGCTCTCTCAGATGGGAGGGGTTGGAGCTCAGAGCTGAGGCCAGAGAAACACAGCCTTCCTGTGTGATCATACAGCCTGATAGACTGAAAACACACACACACACACACACACACAGAGTATAAAATCTCTAATGTATGTAAGACGTTCACATTACTCCACTGTTTTAAAAATAGCTAAAAGATACGTGCACCCAGAAAACACACATACACACCATTTTCCACACGTAAACTGTGTTTAAATGAATAAAAGAGTGTGTAGAGAGAATGTGTGTCACATCCTGCTAATTTGTACATATTATATTCATTTTATTGTTTTATTTTGAAAGACTAACATCTCTGTTTGTTTCAGTTCCTGCTCGTGTGTCTCCCACCTTCTTTATTATCCACACCCGCCCTCAGTACTCACCTGCTCCTGACTTTGCTATCAGAGCTCAATGGGTCATAATTTTACAAACACAAACAGCTGTACACTAACCTGAGAGTTTTCAGTCTGCAATATGGACTCTTTAGTCCAGCAGACACCAGCTTCACTCCTGAATCCTGTAGGTTGTTGTTACTCAGGTCCAGCTCTCTCAGACGAGAGGACTTGGAGCTGAGAACTGGGGACAGAGCTTCACAGCTTCTCTCTGAGAGGTTACAGCCACTCAGTCTGAAGAGGAATCAACAAAACACAAGAAAACAATTACAATCAATGGCTGTTTCTGTCTCTGAATGATGAAAAACTATATTAAATCTTGGATTGATATGTGTGCACGTACAGAGCTTTTCTGGATGCTTTGACCACTGGCAGCAGCCTTAGAAGAGCCTCCTCTGAAGCAGAGTACTTCTTCAGGTCAAACACCTCCAGATCTTTTTCTGATGACAGTAAGATAAAGACCAGGGCTGACCACTGAGCAGGAGACAATTTATCTGTGGAGAGACTTCCTGAACTCAAGTACTGCTGGATGTCCTCCACAAGAGAATTATCATTCAGTTCATCCAGACAGTGGAACAGATTGATGCTTTTCTCAGCAGACAAATTCTCACTGATCTTCTTCTTGATGTACACAGCTGTTTCCTGACGGATGTGTGAGCTACTTCCTGTCTGTGTCAGCAGGCCTTGAAGGAGAGTCTGATTCGGCTCTCGTGAAAGACCCAGGAGGAAGCGAAGGAACAAGTCCAGGTGTCCATTTGGACTCTGTAAGGCCTTGTCCACAGCACTCTGGTAGAGATGTGTTGGTTTGGGTGTGTTTATAAGTTGAAACCAGGTGGTTGTTTGTTCTTCTGACAGCAGATTAACACCAGAGTTGATGAATGTCAGATGAACATGAAGAGCAGCCAGAAACTCCTGAACACTCAGATGGACAAAGCAGAACACCTTGTCCTGGTACAGTCCTCTCTCCTCTTTAAAGATCTGTGTGAACACTTCTGAGTACACTGAGGCCTCACTGATATCAATGCCACACTCTGTCAAGTCGGATTCGTAGAAGATCAGGTTGCCTTTCTGTAGCTGTTCAAAAGCCAGTTTTCCCAGGGACAAAATCATCTTCTTGCTCTCTGGACTCCAGTGTGGATCTGTCTCAGCTCCTCCATCGTACTTGATGTTCTTCAGTTTGGACTGAACCACCAGGAAGCGGATGTACATCTCAGTCAGGGTCTTGGGCAGCTCTTCCCCCTCTCTGGTTTTCAACTCATCCAGAACTGTAGCAGCGATGGAGCAGAAGACTGGGATGTGGCACATGATGTGGAGGCTTTGTGTTGTTTTGATATGGGAGATGATTCTGCTGGCCTGTTCCTCATTTCCGCATCTCTTCCTGAAGAACTCCTCCTCCTGTTGGTCAGTGAACCCTCTCACCTCTGTCACCATGTCAACACACCTAGGAGGGATCCTATTGGCTACTGCAGGTCTTGTGGTTATCCAGAGGCGAGCAGAGGGAAGCAGTTTCCCAGTGATGAGGTTTGTCAGCAGCACATCCACTGAGGCGGGCTTTGTAACATCAGTCAAGATCTCATTATTGTGGAAGTCCAGAGGAAGCCTACATTCATCCAGACCGTCAAAGATGAACACAACCTGGAACTCTTTAAACCCGCAGATTCCTGCTTCTTTGGTTTCATTAAAGAAGAGATGGACAAGTTCCACCAAGCTGTACTTTTTCTCTTTCAGCACATTCAGCTCTCTGAAAGTGAATGGAAATGTGAACTGGATGTCCTGGTTGGCTTTGCCTTCAGCCCAGTCTAGAGTAAACTTCTGTGTTAAGACTGTTTTCCCAATGCCAGCCACGCCCTTTGTCATCACTGTTCTGATTGGTTCATCTTTTCCAGGTGAGGGTTTAAATATGTCTTCTTGTCTGATTGCTGGTTCTTGTCCGTCTTCTTTCCTGGATGCTGTTTCAATCTGTCTGAACTCGTGTTCATCCTTGTCCTCTGCAGTTCCTCCCTCTGGGCTGTCGATCTCTGTGTAGATCTTATTCACAAGGGTTGGGTTTCCTGCTTCGGCAATTTCTTCGAACACACACTGGAACTTCTCCTTGAAATTAGACTTGAGTTCATGTTGGCACACTGTAGCATGAGTCCCTGAATAAATAAAAACAACAACAAATTAAATCAGTAAGTGGATCCAGAAAATCTGAGAATCTAAACCTTTAAGTGTGACTGTACAGTTTTACCTCCATCGGTTTCATTTAGCTCAACAGTGGCAAACAGCCTCTGATCTGATGCCGATTTGTGCAGCATATTAACATCAGTTAAAAGTTTGGAACCGTAAACTTCTCCCATGGTTCCTCCATTTCCCCTTTTCATCATGATAAATCTGATCAAATCCTCTTACTGCTCTGCAGACAGTCAGCCAGCTCCTCATGTTTCATTCTCCTGAGGAAGTGCAGTACGATCTTCAGAAATGCCTCTCTGCTGCTCCTTCTCTGCTCTCCGTCTTCACTGTCCAACACCTCCTCACCCTCCTTTTGAATCTCTAAGCATTCTGGGTAAAATGGATTCAGAACCCTCTGGACTCTCTTCAGCTCGTTCTTCACAAAAGTGACGATGTTCTCATCCAACAGCTGGAACAGAAGGATAAAAACAACATTTAATTTAAAGAACACTGAAAGCCTGCTGGTCTAAACAAAGCAGCATTGCTACTGTTAGGAGCTGAATGGTAGTTTACGTTTTTAATCGATTATTTTCTTTTTAAAAACAAAGTTCAAAAGACAAAGGATTTATTCAAATAAGTCCGGTTTAAATACTAAAAAGTATTAGGCTAACAAAAGCAAAAAATATTAATTTCCCTAATGGGAATAACTAAAGTGAAAACCTATATCTAGTATTACATCACCATCCTATCTGCATGGGTTGTCATGGTAATGACGTAGGCACGGCTTTCCAACGCTGAAGCATGAGCTAGCTAGCTAACTAGCCAGCCCCTTAATGATTAATATTTAACAACTTCATGTTTCCTCCACACACTGTTGTCACAGTGCAGTAAAGTACATTGCTATCAGCAAATGAGCCTGACGGAATTAGCAAGTTAGCTAACTAGCCAGCCACCTGCTAGTTAGCTCCACCTGGGACCAAGTTAAAGTGAAAATCGATTCTCATTTTAAAACTTTGTCCTAAACCATAACTTTGAATTAATCACCCAACACTAATTTGATCTGTAGTTTGTACATGTACACACCATAAATATGGAGTCCAGGTCTGTTTGATGCTGCTGGGCAGACTGACGACCGAGGGCCTCTGAACTCTCCTGCTGAACTCTGTGGAGAAAATAATAAGTTTAGGGCCATTTCATGAGTCAAATCAGAGGATGACAGAATGACAAGGCAACTGGAGCTCAGAAGGCACATGGCAGCTGAGACAGCAGATGGATCCAGCAGTTGAAATAATGTGTTATGTGGGCAGGAATTAATCTAGGTCCCTGGTACTGCATAATGTATGAGTGGGTTAAAGTATGCTTCTCTATAGATGGCACCCCAAAGCCAAGTATTTCTGAAAAAACTGTCAAAATCTTTGAAGACTGAAAGAGAGTCCTCTTAGTCTAAGGAGATTTGGTCAGACATTGATAAGATGGTAATTAGAGGGCAGCAGGGAATGTGGACCAGGTAAGAGAGCATGCTGAAGGTGATGCTACTGTGGTTTTACATCTGACAGGCAGAACCCTAGAACAATAAGTTCATGATCCAGGCTGTACATCTGGATCCAACCTCCACGACTGGGACAAGAGTGAGACACCTACTTGTCCTCTTTGCCTTGGTCGTGGAACCTTGGAGAAGATCCTGAGCAGCTGCATTTATATTGAAACATATACAGGAAGTATCAGCAGTAGCTTTGAACATTAACTTTATCTCACCATAGAAAATTAAAATATTGGAACAGAAAAGTGTTTTGAGGCATCACGTCTAGGCGATACTTGATCCAGGTAATAAAATCAGTATCGGTGCCGATACCTTAATCTGTTTGCCAAGTTTTTTTTAATCCTGAGATCTATACTATCAGCTTTCAACCAGCAGGTTCCATCTTTGAAGTTAAGTTGTCAAAAAACGACACATTCAAGTTAGCTGCTGCTGATTATCAGTTGTGACGTATTCAGAACACAAATATTGATATAGTTTACCATGCTGTGCTTAATTTTCCAAAATTATTTGATGGGTAACTGTACAGGTGTAAACTGTGATGTCACTGTTCAAACAATATATTGTTGAGTCCTACAACAAGCTATGAAGCTCTGGACCAAGATGTGATTCTTCTTCTCAGGCCTAAAAAAAAAATCCCAGATTAAAAACAAAATTCCAATTTAAGATTTAAATAGATTCCCCCCCCTACTTAAAATCAATCTGCAGATGACAAAGAAATTGTTCAAAACAAGTTTTAACTTTATTTTGTTTTGACTCATACACGCTCACACACATGGGGCTATATATTCAACAACAACAAAACGGATGCGTGAGATAAAGCTGTTTTCACACTTACAGGTAATTCACTTCTCGTTCCTCGCTAAAAGTTCAAATCATTCTAACGTTCTTGCGCAACCTTGCCCCTATTTTCACCTGTTGCGGAGTAACGTACATTAACATCCCATGGTTTCTTGAATGTAGCATACCTTCGTAGTAACTAGCGGTAAAAACAAACGTCGAAGTGGAGCTCCGTGCTACAGAGCGGCGATTGTTAGTTGTTTAAGCCGCTACAGACCTCCGTTACAGCTCGGTCGTATCAGCAGCATTTAGTAGTTGTGTTGAGCCGCAACAGAGTTCCTCAACACCGCCTCTGGTGCCCCGCATGGTGCTCCTTCAGGTCAGCGGTAGCTGGTGGTTCAGTTATCCGAGAACAGGTGACTCTCAGCCGGGGACAGAGCACCTTGAGCTGCCGGTCTTTTCGGCGGAGATTATGGATAAGTAAGTAATGAAACGACTAGTTATTATATATATATACATATATATATATATATATATATATATTATTATTATTAATGTTAGTCGCTGCCATGTTGTTTGTGTATCTCTATGGTAATGCACGGGGGGAGGGCTGAGCCTGTTCGGAGCTACGGGAGCCCAGAGGGGAGCGTCAGCGGATGTTAAGGAGAAAATCGATTTTCATTTAAACAAATCGACATTAACTACATATTCGAGTTAATCGATAAAATCGATTTATCGCCCAGCCCTACTCAGGACAGTCACATAGTAAACTTCAGTTTTTAATTCTTACCTTCCATCAGGAGGTGGTCTATTAAACTCCTCAAAGCGACCCATAGACCTCTCCTTATCTAGGGGCACACAGCTGGATCCAGATCCTAATCCAGGTCCAGGAGAGTCTAGTCTCTGCTGATGCATTCTGTTACAAACAAACAATTGACTGATGAAAAGCAGTTTAACATAAAACAAATGCTTTTGCAGGGCTCCAGACTGCGACCAAATGGTCGCATTTTGCGACCAAAATTTGAGAGTGTGAGACTGAATTTTACATCCAGTCGCACATTTGCGATCAGTAAATTTGATCCCTTTTTTAAACATTAAACGTGGTACCTGAGAGCACGTAAGCACAAGCTTATCTGTCCTCTCTGCATATGACAGAGAGCGGAGCTCCGGCGCGCACACACACACACACACACACACACACACGCATGCAGAGGTGCGGACGGAGCAAACTACTCTGCAGTTTTGTTGAAGTCAGAGTTAATCACGGAAATGCCGACAAAGTGGTTGCAAGTATGGTTACAGTTGTTTAAAACTTCACACAGACAGCGTTTGCTGCGATATGATATTAACGGCGAGGCAAAAGCGGTCACAGTGCTGTTTTTGTACACTTCCTGACAAGCAGGCACAACTGTGGTTTATCTGCCCTGGGGACTGACTGACAGGCTGAGGCTGTAAGGCAAGGCACCTTGATTTCTACAGAACCTTTCAGCAACAAGGCAATTCAAAGTGCTTTACATGAAAACAGTAAAGAGCAGTTAAAAACGGTCATGATGAAGAATAAAGAATACAAGTGAGTAAGAAATGAATAATTATTCAACTCAAGGTTGTAGGGACGGGTTTGGGAGGAGAGAGGGAGGGGTTTTATTTTTTATTTTAGTTTAGTAGCCTAAACAATGCATTTCTAATTTTAAGTTGATTTCATTGCAATTGTAGACTGGAGACTAGAGCTGGTACATTTTTTAAATATTTGTACTGTCATGACAGCGATGGTGCTGTCAGTTTACCTTTTATGTTGCATCTTCAAAAGTGCACAATAAAATGTGAAACTAAATTTGAAACAGCACGTTGTTATTTCTATTATCAAAGTGTTTAGTAACACTGTGGAAATTAGTAGAAATGTGAATATTTGGTTAGCATGCTGATTTACGGTGTGTGCCCCTAAATTGTCTGGTTGCGCCCCTAAAAAAAAGTTAGTCTGGAGCCCTGTTTTGACCAGATTCATTAATACATTAGTAATACTTACTACATAATACTTATTTTGAGAATATTTTGCTCACAATGTCACTTTGTATCATCATGAGTCTGATGACATCAGACTCGAAGTGACAAAATCAAAAAAGACTTGTAACTCAACTTTTCATCACCGAAGACAAATGTGGACTAATAGGCCGCAATAGTTAGTTAATATTGTATAGTAGTTCAGTGGCCGATGTGACATTGGGTGATGAATGATGGTGTTGTGATTTGAGTGTGTGAGCTCTGACATGGAGAAGAGTCCTGACAGTCAATGACTCTCACCCCTGAGCTTTGGTGTGGCTGTCATCTTCCCCACACAGAGTGGTTTTAGAGGCAGGGACTCCCTCCTCTCTGTCACACGGATTCATAGCAGAGTCCATACCTGATGGGAGAGATGCACTCTGTCACAACAACAGCAACAACAACACTGACTATGTTTACATGCACGAAATATTCTACAATCGGAATAAGGCCTAATAACTTACATTACTTAGGCCTACATAACATACTGTAGGCTACATTACATAGCCTAACTTAGGCCTACATTGCTTTGGGACAAATCTCCCGTTTTTGCACCTCTTTTTTTAGGTGAAGCATTATAGCTACTTGTCTGAAACCCACTTTGAGAGTTTTGAAATATACAATAAAATAAAAATTATAATCGTCGTCTATACGTGAAATTGCAATAAAGGGGAATTTCACATTAAGAACACATTGAACCAGGTCCAGATAAAAATCACTATACCTGGACTAACTAGATTCAAATGTGGACTACATTATGAGGCTAAATGTGTTATTACAACATGAGTTTAGAGATCAGCTGAGAGTCATTAAACACTGAAAAGTGTCACTTACCAACAGTTTAACATGGAGGAAACAGATCTGCGCCAACAACTGACTAACCGAAAGTAAAAATGATGCTGAACAAGGTGGCCAAACAGCTAACTGTTAGCACAGAGCTAATAGCTACTCTTTAACAAACAGTGTTTTACAGTTTGATGAAACTAACATGAGATCAGATATCAGCTGAGAGTTATTGAACGCTGAAGAGAAGTGCCACTTACCAAAAGATGGAGGAAAAATCTACGCAACAAGCTGAAGTGAAAGTAAACGTGTCAGGAAGACACCAGAAAGGATGGGGGGGGGGGGGGGGGGAGAGAGAGAGAGAGAGAGAGAGAGAGTATTTTTTATTTTTTACTTTGGCAGAACACTGCATGCAGAGTTCGTTTCTTTTTAAACTTGTTAATTTCAACAGTTTAAATCACAAGTTAAATATAGAAAACAATACAGTAGACCTATGCATTTGTTTTGCACATCTTTTCAGTATTTTATGTCTGTCTGCACAGGGCAAATCATCTCCCACCATTCAAGTTCTGAAATCATGAGAGGACTTTAAAGGAAAGGTTCACCCTCATGTAGCCTGCCTACTCCTTTCAAATGTTATTTTGTCAATATCTATAAAGATTACAACAAGACTGCTCTCCCATGTAGTCTTAGATGGTGTGTCAGCCTTACATTTGTACATACATTTACATATTGATAATATGAACTTACCATTGGGGAAAGTTCCAAGTTTCAAACACGAAGAGACAAGAAAATGAATCATCATCTGTTCAATCATATACTGTCCTGTCATTTAGGATAGTATAAAGATAATGAAGTCCAACAAAGTCATGACAAGGCTACATGTCAAGTTAGCAGTGGAAAAGTCCTAAATGTGTCTGGAAATCAAAACGGTTTTAGTCCTACTCTAATAAAACCACAAGGCTGCCTGTTGCACTTCCTCAAATTGCCTGTAGAGTGCATTCACACACCACATTATCTATGTACTGATGATCACCCAGTCTACAAACATGGGTAACAGTTTCAACTACGGCTTTAGAAACAACAG
This sequence comes from Perca flavescens, assembly GCF_004354835.1. NCBI lineage: Eukaryota > Metazoa > Chordata > Actinopteri > Perciformes > Percidae > Perca > Perca flavescens. The sequence goes on along the minus strand of NC_041338.1, from coordinate 12,712,855 downwards.
TTTACAAGGAACCCTTCATTCGACTAAAGATCAGAGCTCTATCAAAATAAAAAGGCCCACATACTGTATAGTCACATCAATTAAAAATACATTAACTAGCCAATTTCTACATACCTTTTTACAGTTTAAAAGCACACAACCTTTTACTATCAATTTACATGTAACACATGATACTTGACACCACAAATGGCTCAATTTCTCTTGTCTGCAGAAGTAATGAAACATCTTTCTTTGGCATTGGCACATTACACCAGCCTTTCTAATTACAGTATGAACAGTGTAGCATGTCCACAGGTCACATCAAAAAAGATTGAATGTCACCTGTTGACAATGTGGCCTTTATGACTCCATGTTCAACCTCTTTGATGAAAACAGTGGAGAAAAATGTGAAGCCTTGGCATATACTGCACAGACTCAGACACAGACTGAGACAAATATAAACTACTCGTCCACAGCATAGAACAATGCAATATTTATACTTAGAGGAACAGCTCCGAGCATTTCATCCATCTTTACAGTTTATTTTCGCATATGAAGAAAAAAATGTCTTTTAAGGCAAAACAAAGTCAGCATTGCTCCTCTTTCAGTGACATACTGCACATGTGCACAGTGTCAATTCTCATGAGTATGACTTCTTCTAGGAAAAGTGACAGATCACCAGGGCAACTGGGCTGTTTGAATTCAGATGGCATAGTGTTCTAATTATGCAGACTCAATGACAGTTACTTATCCAAATCCTCCGACGTGTTAAACAAAGCTGACTCTACAAGTTTATAGTGTGTGTGTGTGTGTGTGTGTGTGTGTGTGTGTGTGTGTGTGTGTGTGTGTGTGTGTGTGTGTGTGTGTGTGTGTGTGTGTGTGTGTGTGCACATTTGATGTGATTAATCATTCAGCATCTTTCTGCATAGAGACGCATGTCTCATGTCTCAAAAGCATGTTGGGGCAAGAGAAGGCCCGCTGTTTACCTTTGGTCTGAATGATCGAGAAAAGGTCAAAGAGAACCACAAAGAAAAATAAAGTTTAAGAATACAAGGACATCTGGATTCAGAGGAGGCTTTCTCCCAGAGCAGAGGTGCGCGATATTTCTGGTCTGATAAGCATGTGACATCCTTTGCACAGCATGCAGCCAGGCCGGAATAACAATGGGAGCTGGAGCGACACTAAGCTATTAATAGAGAGACTAGCTGAGCACGAAATAAGGAGTTGGATATCGGCTGCTCTGAGGACCGCCAGAGGGCACTGGGAGCCTGGAATGAAACATGATGAAGACCCCTCTCCCCCCTCTTCTGCCAGTCTACTACCACTCAGACTGCCCAAAGTCACTGGTTGTCAAAGTTTGACGAATGGCTGAATGCAGTCTGAAATCGACATAGCAGAAATGATGCTAAGTGAGTGGGGCAAATAGGCGCAATTAAATTCAATGTACCCATTTCTTTTTCAGCAAGTTTTGACTTGCTGTCTCCCCCTTCACCTGTGGAAATGTGGACCTTTTCAATGATCTTCAGACCCTTTTAAACTATTAAAAAATCTTTCCCGACTCCATCAGGGCACAGTCTGTAGGACAACCTTTAAAAGGGCAAAACACCTGCAGGAGGGCTTCCATCATACACAGAATCATAGCCTGCTGATATTTCACTCTGTTCTTTTATTGCCAGTCCTCGTCTCTGTTGCTAAAATTCAAATAGACATGTAGTTCATTTGCAATTCAGACAATGTACCGGTATGTCAAAGTTGCCTTGAAACAAGACAGCGAAATAAACTCTTAAGTCAAGACATTTCATGAAATTGTTGCATTTTCAAAACATAAGAGAAAATATTTGTGCACCCTAGTACTTCAGCGGATTGTTATAAAATGTGTATGCCCAAACTCATACAAAACACTACGAGGGCTCAAATTTTTAATTCATGAGAAAGAGCTATTTGTGTGTTCTTAGCATACTCACACTGTTCAGGTTCATAAATACTGACTAATTCACGATCTCGAATAGTACATCTGAATTCCATTTTAAGGTGGACTTCCCCTCCTGACAGAACAGAGAAAAAACTGATTTTAGACAGTTTGAGCCCTTAAGGTCTTTATTAAAGAGGCCCAAAAGAAATGTTTAATAGGTTTGAATTTAAGCTCTTGAGACTTGAGAGATAAAAACATTTTCACCCTTTCACTTCGCTGCGCATGGAGATTTTTTTGGGCCGAGACTAAATACTCAGTTTAAGACAAACGTGCACCACCAAAAGGAGAGGATCTTTTTAGGGCACGAGATAAGAAAAATCTCTCAGCTTTGGCAGGTTATTCAGAGAGGGCAGACCTTGGCATACTAACAGCCTGAACGCTGGCAGAACAGTCTCTCTGATATGTCATGTCTGATTCTCAATGAGTCAAGGTAAAATGTTTGCTCTGAGACAGGGGCAAGGAAGCTAATGAAATCTACCACTCTGCCTTCCGAAGCAATTACCTCAAAATAAACACTAACCACCAGACAACATTTCAAATAATGTCTAACAGCTCAAATGTAACATTGCATAAAATTCACAGAAATTTTTCTGAATTCGAAGGAGCATCCCCAAAAGTTCAAGGGGGACATTCCAGCATTGCCAGACCAGAATATTAAACATGCTTATATTAGCCTTTCCTCTGTGAAATAAGGTAGAGTAATGAAGGCATTTAAAAAAAGAAACTTGCGATGCAGTGCAATCTGTCGGTCTGCCTCCTAAAGAGCCGAGCTGTCCTTATTTCTATTTTATTTTCAATCCATTCATTAACAGGCCCCATTTGATGGAGACAAAAACAACCTATTACTGTGCAAATAATGTCAGCTGTGGTGACCCTCCCTTTGATGCCTGATTTGTCTTTGTGTTCGGGCCTCCATGTTCCTTTGTCTTGCCTCCCGTTCCAGTAAGTGCCAGCCTGGCTTCCTGGCCCTGGCTGCTGCCGCTGGAGTCTCATCCTGGCTTATTTACATTATATTACACCCTATTTGAATAAGGGCCTGCTGAGAGATGAGTAGAGACATAGACAGATGCCGGACACACACAGTGCAGTGCGAAGCAGAGCTGGATTTCACAGGATCACTGGCCTCTTTCCTCACCCTTGCATTTATGTATGGTCACCATAAAAACCATTACTTGTAGCTAATGTGTATATGGTAAAACAATGAAGAGCTTTGGGGAATTGTTGAAATGCAAAAAAAATGCAGATGAAAAACACAAAACAAAAAACACTTTTACTGGAAATAGGGTCAAATGTAGGATCCTACACAATGAGACTGAATACTGTAGGGCCAGTCATGGTCATGTCAAAAAGCTTTAATCAGCTTTAATCAATATTTTTATATTAAAATTAGATCAAAATGACTATGTGTAATGTGAAAGTACTGCAGCATTGAAAATTAATTCCTGACTCTGCAGTTCTCATCAGCTTAATCAAGCATTTTAGCGTCTTTGGGTTAAAGTTTTGGTTTTCGAGCCCGCAGCTTTAATGCATACGTTTTCAATAAGAAAGCCCAGCACCAAACGTCAAACAGACAGAGTTAGTGACTAGCTGATGAACATGGTGGAATATTTAGCAGCTAAAGGGCTAGATATTTACCTAAGGAGTTGGTAGAGGCCAAAAACGTGAGAGAATGTCTTTTGCCAGATTGCCAGAAACATGCCATGTGTCGCCCTGTATCCACTGGATGTGTAAATATGCGATTGGCTTCCCCCAAGTTCCCCATATCAACTCAACAGGTGATAATATGTCATTGTTGTGTTTACAGCTTTTTTCCGCTGCCCCAAGTGGCCAGAAAAAACAGTTATTGCGAGTTAGAGCTCTTGCAGTGTCCAGGTAGAGGATAAATCTACATTTATCTGCAAAAATGGTCAGTCACAATATAGGAGCAAGAATAAGGATAGAACTAAACACTTGACTGTGCCTCTCTGCTTTACTAGAGGAAATTATTCCAATGGCCAAATTGTTAATTAGTTTGATTAATTGCTAAAGGTGTGTTTTTGGAGCTGGAGGGGGGGTTAATTGTGTTATTGTCTAGCAAAAAAACAGAGAGAGAGAGAAGCACTGAAAACAGAGCTGGTCACTGTGAGTTGGTTGTTCAGGTTCACTAGCTAGCCACCCTTAAGCCATCAAAGCAATGGAAAGCAATTAAGATAATTTGAATGACAAAAACACAAAGCTACCTGTCTGGCATACAGTACAATTTACACCACATTTGCCTTTCGGGCCATTCCAAACAGAGGCAGAGGGAAACAAAGAACAGAAAATGAAAGTTGCTTTGGGAAAAATAATTAATTAAAATAAAAAAAGGATAGACAAGGTTCCTGTGAAACTCATTTATGCAAACACAGCTACACATGTACACCCACTCTCACCCACACATTGTCCTCATTATGGCAAAATAGTGAAGAGCTTTTGAAGGCGTACACACTGAATCTAAGGAAAGAATTTTCACAATCTATTAGCATATCAGAGTCAAGTCTTTACTGATGTGGAATGAAAATGAAAGAGATGTGGAGAAGAGGGAGATGCAGAACTAAATTCACGCTGACTTAAGAACACATACACTTCACATAGTCTGTGCATAAACACCAAACTAACTCAGCCTTCGACTGAATTGTGAATGATTCGACCAATGCGTTTTGATGGAACGATTCTCTCCCTGTTCATTATCCAATAAGGCCTGGGATTTGTGGCTGAACACAGGTCATCATCCTGTATCAGAAAATTACCATTTCAATTACCGTGTCAGCGGAGGCAGCTGATGGCTGCAGTACACATTCATCAGCTGCCTTTCTTCTCAACCCCACATTAATATACAGTAAGCTGAGGATCATGGGAAGGGATTGGGGGAGAAATTACATGGATAATGAATAACTATTACCTGAAGGCAAAAAAAAAGCCCTTTCTGTTCTTCTCCAAGACACTGACAAAAATTTAATTTTAGGGCCAGAAATCAGAAATATATTTACTAATAAAATCTGACATCAGTAATCACATTGAATAAATGCATACATATGTGATGGTATATGGTGATGATATGGATAATAAATAAATAGTAATAGTTGATTCCAAAACAAAGCCTGATTCTTTGACAGCTATGAGAAACTCCCTCTGGGGCATGAAAGTGTAGGAGCCCCAAAGCCATGGGGTTTTCCTGCCAGACTAACAGGGGTTAAATAAGAGTGTGGTTTATAATGTTGATGAATAAAAAATACTGAGAGCACTATTGGAGTGGAATGGAGTGGAAAGTGAATGGAAAAAAAAACTAAGGAAATGCGAAAGAGGCAGAGATGAGACTTAAGTTGGACTTTTTAAAACTGCTATAATAAATAGCTATATTTGGCTGAATTGCAGCAAAGCAGGGGCTCACTGACTGAGTCACAGAGTGAGTGATGAAGTTACACCACTGGTCAGTGGAGTGTTGGAGTTCCCCCACCGGTCGTTGATCTTTCAAAATGAAAAGCAGTGTTTCCGCTAAGGTCTTTGACGCCGTGACCAATCATCTGATCCACTTCCTCAACTCATACACGGTTCTTGTTGATGTTGTTGTTGTTGTTGTTGTTGCTGCGCAATCCTATATGGTGTTGACACAGTTTGATGCATAGGCCAATAATTTATATAATTGCCATGGGATGCAACTTAGGTCTGGTCTGTTTAACAAAGTAACGTGAACCATTGCCTGTCCACTGTGCGGCAATAGCATTTTAGATGAATAATCCAGAGCAACAAATTGTTGAAAATAGAATATTGTTGAATTCTTTAAATTAAAGCAGCCCTCAATTATTTGACTCAAATGTAGCTTAAAGGACAATTCAGGCGCAAAATGAACCGAGGGGTTAATAACATATGTGTACCGAGTCGAGTTCTCTGGGATCTGTTTTCATGCTAATCGAATGCGTCTCTAGCTTTAAACAAGCTAACGCAAACCGGTGGTTAGCTGCTAACGCTAGCTTTTGAGGGCAGAAGGTAAATCGCTATTTCTATACCACTAACAAGGCTCAAAGTAGCACCACACTTCCACGGTAGCATAATGAGGGTCCCTACATGTAAACCGAAGCATTGATAACTTTGTAAGTGTACAGACAGTTTATTAAAAAGATAGATTATAAAGACAGTAGCGTTCCTGTTTACATGAGCAGTCAAACAACGAACGACGTGCAACCAGTAACCAGTAACATAGCTCAAACACAGCGTTTGTGAGCATGAAAACAGATCCCAGAGAACGTTTGACTCGGTACACATATATTATTAACCCCTAGGTTCATTTTGTGCCGGAATTGTCCTTTAACCATGTGATATGCTACAGTACACTTTAAGAACAAAATTTTACATGGGACCACTACAGAAAATGGCAGACTAACATATAATTTCCATATTTACATTATAGAAACTGCTGACTCTCTCCAAATCTCAGGATCCAGCTGTAATAAACATCTGACAATATATACATATATTCAGATACCAAAATAAAAGCACCTGTTTTGCGGTGTTGAAACCTCTAAAGTGCAATTCTTTTTCAAAATGACAGCATGTATACTTTTCTAAATGTCACTTTTTCATGTCAGCAATCAGATAATAATTCATTCCATTTTTCTGTGTGCACTGATATGGCAGGCATCAACAACATAACAAAATCGTCCACAAGGCTTTATTGGAGAAGGGCTTTATCTGTGCAAGCAAGCTGTTAGATAGCTGCGTTGAAGAGAACAGATAGCCTTATAGTGGAGGAGGGCAGCTCACTATCACAGTCATCAGGGGCAGGGAGACACGATAAAACCAGAACTTCAGCACAATTAGCTATGCATGAGGAAAAACACAAAATGAGAGATGAGAGATCTCTCTCATTTATTACCCCAACTGAGCATTGCATTTAATAACAGAGAGGAAGAGAATGTGTTTATTCTGTATTCAATAAGTGTTTGTGTTTGTGTGTGGCTCAACGTCCCATGGGTTCTCTGTGGAAAAGACGGCTTATCTGACAACGTACGCTGCATGACAGCCGTTGGTATTCAAAACATCAGTCAGAAATGCACCACTGAATAACTCCAGATTATGTTTAGGACCATTAAAGACAGGCTTATTAAAGTGCCTGCGTGTTTCTCACAAGTTCTTTCTTTTCTCGCAGAATTCCTTCTCGAGAAAGAGCCATCTTAATCTCATTAGACTGGCAATGCACATAATATGCACACAATGTCACAAAAAGTAAAGTAAATACTCAAGTTTAGCCTCAGAAAGATGACATTAACGTGTTTTTTTTTGTTTTTTTTTTAACAAAGAACAGATACATGTTTAAAAAATGACAATAACATGCCAGGACAAACAACTCAGCTCATTAGTATCAATCAAAAAGGCAACAGCTATTGTATGCTTTTCAAGTTTATTCCTCCACTGAGCCAGGGGTGGTAGTTGCTTTGCCCTGTCGAGATAGGACCTGTCTAGGTTGATGCTGCTTGTGTGAATAATGCATTAGAGATGATGACCCTACCCGACCAAGAGATGGACAGAAATAACACTGACGTCAGCCCACAAGCCTCATGGTACCAGGCGGCACGAAGAGAGGATATAGAGGGGGGATATTATGCCTGCAGTGCTTCTCAGGGATCAGCTACACCTCTCAATCCGCCTGTCCCTCCGTCAGGGGGGATGCATCTGTGTCAGGCTCAGACTCTTCCTAGTCTTTTCATGGTGACGTGACAGGCATCTGTGAACGCCAGGGAGCAGAGAGGAAAGGCCACTCGCTGGGATGAAATAGGACTGCGGGGAGATATTTTTGCCACGTCTGCATGTGCACGCATGCACACACACACAAGTACATTTTCTATCAATGCTGGATATTCATAATAATTCAGTGGGCTTTTGCATACACCAGCCCGTCATATTTCAGTGTGATGTGTGAGATTTCAGCCAATTATAAAGTAGAAGGCTCAGATGATTTATCCCACAGATTGTTTTTCCTCCACCTCCATCTGCCTCCTCACCAGTTTCCCTTCTTTATTACACGCTTTCCACCCGTTCCCCCCTGTCCTTTCCCTCCATGAAGGTAAGGTTATTGTGTGCTTCAGGGTCGGAGGGGTGTGTTGGAGTTGGAGGTCTACAATTAGAGGCTCAGTACTGCTCTTATTCCGCCTTCTGTCTGCAGGAAACCCCTCAAGGAGTTTTTCTCTGCTACCCTCTATACCAACATCTGCACTTATTCATAGACAACACTGTAAGCCTACAGTCACAATGCACGGTCACAGCCAACCAACCCCACATCAACAGATAATACCAGCATACTAACCAGCTGGTCATCTCACAAGTAGCCAGCCTCCCACCAGCGGAACCAGTCAGCCAGCTGGCTTTCATTGTTAGGCTGGGCTGTCTGGATTCAAGCGCAGACACGGAAAAAGGTCGGAACAGGTATTGAGGTTTATTGAACACAAAAAATGAGTGATGCAGGTGCTGGATATCCCCTGGGGCCGAGAGCGGGCAGACAGGTGAGAAGCAGGTTCGAGAGAAGAACAAGGCTCAGATGGGCAGACTGGGCTTCCAGGGCTGTAGTGGGAATCTGGACACAAAAACACAAAAAGTCAAAACAAGGCTTGCAACAGGTATACAAAAGAAAAGCAGTCTTTCGAAAACACTGAGGCTGGCAGAGACTGGTTGGAAGGCTGGGGTTTTAAAACAGGAGAGGTGATTGCTGGATGTGAATCAGGTGAACAGGAAGCCACAGGTGTCTTGGCGAGGAGGGAGAGAGAGCCAGGAGCGCCACACCCACTCAGCACATGACAGACAAAAAACAAGGGAGAGGGGAGAGGGGAGAGGGAAAACAGACAGCACCATGACATTCATTTAATTTTAAACACGGGGACAACAAACAAATATTTATTAATGAATTATCGAATGACAGAAGAAAATTCCCACTTCAGAAGGATTATTACAGAACCTATCTACAGCTTGGCCGTGGTCATAATGCTTTCCAATACACTTTGATTTTCATAAATATATATAGGCTATATATACTCAGATTTCATCAAAATGATAAGCGTGTTGTGTATGCAGAAACAAACCATAGGAAATTATCTTTTCAAACCCAGAGCACAGTTACAGGTCAGAGGTCAAGGACTGGTGGTTAACATCCTGCCAGGTTAACTGGAGGCTTTTTGGATTTCATTACTGAGAGGAGTTGTGTCATATTTGTGTTATTTTAAGAAGTATCAATGAGAATCCCCAGTCTGACAGTACTGTAGCCTGTCAAGGTATGAATACATAATTTAAACAGAACAGGTAGCTGGGTGATATTCAGTTGTTGCATATGCCTGAAATCTCTCTCTCTCTCTTTCTCTCTCTCTTTTTCTCTCTCTATCTACTATATCATTTATTCTTTAATTTCCCTTGCCAAGTTTCTCTTGCTGAAAAAGGCTTTTCCTATTTCGTTGTTAATGAGAATATTCAAATTCTACACATCTTCTAGGCTGCTAATTCAGCATAACTATATCCTGCATGTCTGCAGATCTGTAAAAGTGGGCTCAGACTAAATTTACTCAAGGCAATTTGATATCAGAGACTTTACTTGCCTCGTTAGTCTGATGTAAGGATGTAAATCTTAATGATGTAAATGAATGGTATGCATCATAGTAAGTGGCATTCGGAATCTGTGAAGTGGGCCAACTCTTTCGCTGACTTGGATGTTCAGACTTTCTGTAAAACTGGTTTACTAATACAGGGTTCGTGCAAACAGTCAAAATAGCTCTGAAATCTGTAGGAAAAGCAGAAATAAACACATATACTGTATTTACTCTTTTCTACATCAGGGAAAAGGGATGCATATAAAACTGAAGCACATAACTAAGTTTGTCTTGACATGTATTTCCATCAGCGATGAATGCGTTAAAGCAGAACTGAAAAAGAGAGACAGACAGAGAGTTCACTCAAAAAGCTCTCTTCGTGGAGACTCCCTCCCCTGTGCGTGGGGAAAATGAAGCATTGGGGGTGTGCTGGCAATGGCAGAGAAGAGATGAAAGAGCGTCTGACTCCAGTCACTGAGATCTCCTCCTCCCGTGTTTGATCCTGTCTTCCGGTCGGCTGGCTGCCCGAGAACAGCGGAGAAAGCCAAGGCCGTGGTCAGGGCATTAGCTTGGAGGAGAGGACAGAATGGCTTTCATAAGCTACAACCGTATCCCCCAAGGTGCACACACACATGCATAAACACACGATCACTCAGATACAAGAGCAGTTGTTACAAAAGCTAACCCGAACCAGTCAGTACAGGACGTTCAGTTCAGTACATCCAATTACAAGATAATTACAATCTTTTAATTTAATACAGTCTAATTACAGTGAACAATTAACACATGCAAAACATAAATTCAACTGTCTTGCCCAGAGCTTTCAAAGGCTGTGTCAAAAAAAATCCCTCATTTACTAGTATTTACTGTCCTGCATTTTATTAGCGTCTTTATGTTTTGAGTCCTTTGTTTAGTGCCCTCAAACACTCCACAATGCAACTAAAAAGAGGCGTCAATGTCATGTAGGCTGCAATACTTTCTGCTAAAAAATCCCCCAGTGCAATGCATTGCTTTTTATAGATGCAAAAATGACCATTGTGTGACTCCACGCCTGTCAGTGATGACACAGAAGGACACTTATTAATGATTTGCTGCTCACTATAGAGTGCTGCAGGAATGAGTCCTAAAACCATGAAATGAGCTAGCATCTCTGCACTTCTGGTCTTGGGTTTTTTGAATGACTTTGTGGTTAGATGCCTGAAGTAAGGTATGTGGGTAACACTGACCCACAAGACGAGGTTTTACTGTTTTGTTCATAAAATACATCAGTAAATAACCCACTTGTTAATTTTGAAGCTTTTATGTGTATTAAAAAAAGGAGGTTGCTAAATAATGGCTAACAGACTACAGACGTCATCATGCCAAGTCAGTTGGAAGCCGTTGGAAGCCGTTGGTGGTGATGTAGTCATGCGACCGTTTGTATAGCCTAACATCAGCTTTTAACTTCTAACATTTACCCTTCAAAAATCATAATAGTGGTGTTAATTTGTGAAGATGATCTTGTTGAACAAAATGTGTAATTATCATAAACGTCTGTCTGCCACAGAGCTATATTTTCTGCTAAGATCCAAAAATCAATGCAACCCTGCAACACTCTATTGAGTAAACTCTTTATCTATCATAGGGAGTAGTGAATAAGTGAAGGGGGGAGTAATTTCAGACAGTGTGATGGTTTCTGTCCGTTAGCTAAATCATGCTAGTTAGTTTAGCCGCTAATTTATTTAAATCAAGAGCTTAAACTCATGTTTACGAAATCTCGATTTACTGATCACTATTAAATGAACTATAGTATTTAGGGTCTATTAGGCAGTCCCTCTAGAAAAACGCGATTATGCGATCGCATAATTCAATGCATAATCAGCCAAAGTCCGCATATTTATGCGGGGGCCGCATTTTTTCAAATACGTCGCACTTTCGCCACATAAATTGCCGATTTCTGCGCAAAATATGTGGGGCTTGCATGATTTCATAATCCCTGCATTTTTGTTGCAAAAAAGTCACATATATCTTAGCAGAAAGTTGAAAAATGTTTCGTTTACTTCACAAGAGCAGCCATTTTCCCCTGTTGCCATGGGAACGTTATAAAGTGACGTAATGACGCGACGTGAACATCATCGAAAAGCAGGGTGTTGGGGAATCACTTTTTTTTCTCTTTTTCATCATACCGCGGTTTTTGCAAGTTCCCGTAATTTTTGCAAGTTCCCGCAATTTTGGACTGATTAGGCTATATAAGTAGTAGTGAACGAGTGAAAGAGGGAGTCATTTCGGACACAGCTAAAGTTTTATGGTCGTTACCCGTTAGCTAAACTGTGTTAGTTTAGCTGAGCTAGTGTAGCATCAGTATGAAACCAGAGCTCAATGAACACTCTTGTTTATTTAATTCTCCCTTTTTGAAGTATTATGATTTTCAAATAAAACACAGACACACAAGGAGTATTATCTAACCGTCTAATTATCTATTAGATTGTGTGTCTGGAAACAGCTTTAAACATGCTATCCCATCTATAGGCATCACAAGTGTCTCAGGTAGCCTAAGCTAAAACACATTACAATCCACAACATTGATGTTGAAAACAGTTCTCAACACACTGTTGAGAATTTTCATAGTGAAAACATGCTGCTCAATTTTCAAATGTAAAAATTACATATGCTGTCAGAACTGCACACAGAATTCCATTGTATTGAGGACCGTTTTCTCAAAACCTGAGAAAATGTGTTTATTGGAATTTGGCTGAATTGACCTTGAGTTTAAATCCCACTTGCATCATAAATTTACATAAAACCACAATAATGTTCTAATGAAATACACAGTATCAGCTGTAAAACATTTCTAAATAAATATTCAGGCAAATATGACATTTAATAAACCTTTAAGCTAGTCATCTGAACATCAAATTAAAGGGCAACTGATTGAAAAATGAGAATCCTAGTCAATAACACAACCAAAAATAGAGTGATGGTTCATTTTTAACTTCTTACTTGCACAAATTGAATTCTAAGACGACCATTGCGTGCAGGCACACCACCCACACACACACACACACACACACACACACACACAGTGACCCACTCCCATGGTCAGCATGGTGATGAGAGCAGGGGAGCACAGCAGAGGGGAGGTTATTACAGTGCAGCTGCAGTGGTAATGTACTTTATTTATGACAGGCGCTGGAACATTGCTAGCTATCTGCACTCAGAAGCTTATCAGCAGAGGCACCTGGACTAATGATACATGGATAACAACCACAAAACTATCACAGGAAATTATAAAAGGAAAGAGTGAGAGTATAATGAGGAACTGAGTTTTCAATTCCACACGAATCTGGGTGCTTATCCAATGCTTACAGCTTATTTTAGTGTTGCAGCACATAAACAGAAATGTCCACAGTTCAGGATTTAACAACACATGTTTTAATGGTCAAACATTTGAACTATTGGATGTGTCTTTGACCTATCCGGCTAGATCATTTTTACAGGAGTAAATTTGAGTGTTGCTCATGTTTTATGGTGGAAAAATTTAGTAATTTTCGGTTGTGCCAAAGGCTTCCACTCTAACTGGATGAAGGAACTTATGTAGGTCGACCAAAACCAGAGACATATTGCATTTTCAAATTCCTTAATTTACTGTAAAAAGTTGTTGGTTCAGTATATGAATAACAGAAGTCAAATTCATTTAAATTGAAATACATTTCCTGTTTGCACTACCCTATTTCCTACTCCCCACGATAAATTTGAGTTCTTCGTGTTTTATTTTCAGCTGTTGGATTGTACAAAAATGGTGAGGATGCATACAGTTCTTGATCTAGCTAACATAGCTCAATATGGTATGTGACTCTTTAAGGATGCATTTCAGGATTGTGTGTTGTGTTTCTTTAGGATTGTTCTTCTGTTGCATGTCTCATAAATGATCTAATTCCTCTCACAGTCACATAGAGTGAACAATAATTAAATGCACATGTTTTACTTTTATTAGCCTTTGAGATCCTGCTCATGGTTTTCAAATAACTAAGTGGATTGCTGCCTGAATACATATCTGAGTATCCCTTCATTACTGTTACATTGGCTCGTAGTAAGACATACAGAGAGGCAGGTTTTTTAGTGTCTTTGGTCCGCACCTCTGAAGCAGCCTGCCAGAGGACCTGAGGGCATCAGATGTGTGAACAGTTTCACATAAAACCTTATGAAATGTCTTTTCAGCCAACCATTTATATAGTCAATCAAATCAGAGTTACTTTGTAGTGCACTTTTGCCTCATTGGTGCTGTAAAAAAGGGTTTGATTTGATTCGATTTGATGTTTTACAGTTTAGACCATGTTGGAAAAAAAAGAGGACACAACACAAATGTTTTGAGTGGTTAAGGATCAGCTCCTCTGCTCACCTCTGTCTGACGAGCGCGGGATATGCGCACGCCATCAAACTGAAGCAGCTAAATCAATTAAAATCCCATTAAAGTCAGCACCATTATTGAGGTCATTACCAAGGGGGAGAGATGCTTGATGATGATGGTGGATCAAACAAGATCTAATTAATTCATTTATTCATTAACGCGCAGCTCTCATGCAAGCATGGTTAGCGCAATGTAATGAAAAGGGAAAAAGAGAGTCAGACATCAAGTATAGCTTCTCTGCAGAAACATCAAAACTGACATGAGACGGAAAATATGAATATGAAACGTGAACACAACATCAAAGGCAACTTATTGCCAGTGTAGCGTATTGGCTGCTTTTCAAAGGACACGAAAACACATGAACATTTCCTGGCGCTAAAAAGGACTTTCAGCTGGGTTACGCATGCACACACACACACACACACACACACACACACACACACACACACACACACTTTCTAGGTGTCAGTCTGTTGCAGAGAAAGGCCAGGAGTGAAAACAGGAGTCCAAATCAGACAGAGGAAAGGAGGCAAACAAGAGAGGAAATCTCTTTGCTTTATCTCCCACCAGTGGAGCTGTGATTGGGGAGCAGCAGACATTAACGTTTGGTATTGATCCATCCTCAGATGGCTCTGGGACCAGAGGCCAAGGAAATGACAGAAACACAGAAACATGCTATGTTGCTTCCTCTGCCTGGGGATTTGGTAACATAGGGTGTTGGAGAGAAAAAGAGAGCAAAAAAGGTAGGAAAGAAGAGACAGAAAGAGTTTGCATATGTGTGGTTTTGACTATGTGCATGTTGTTGTTTTGAAATGAAGACAAAAAATCGGAGACCTGCTATCTCCCCTCACCGTCTCTCGCTATCTCCTCTTCTTCTCCACTTTGGCACACCACACCACACTGCCTTTCAATCAATACATGCTGGAGCGAAAGAAAGATGAGATCTTTACATTGGTGTGCACGATAGGATACCGTGTTCACGAGTCCTTACATGCCGCAGTCATGTCCTCGACAGGATGACTTTCATCGCTGTGATCTGAAACAATACCTTGACATTAAGTAGGATTTGACTCTAATTTAAGCTGAGATGTAGGGGTTTTGAGTGCAGCAAGGGGGAGGGTGGATTCCAGGTCAGGGGCTGAGGCAGACAGAAAGGGGGGGTTGAGATAAAGACAAACAGGCGAGCTGATTGGACGTGACAGGAGCAGTGTCCTCCCCCTCTGCAGTGCCGGTGTCCCAAATGAAAATCTATATGGCATGACGCTGGCAGCAGACCTTCGCAGGCTAGAGGAGGCCACTGGTCAGTCAAACGTTAAGGCTTTATGGTTCTGCGGAGGCTCCACGCAGAGCTTTCGCCATAGCCTATGCAAGTGGCCTGATGTTTATACTTGTGCGCTGGTGTGTGCATCAGGCCGGCGTGTGTGTGTGTGTTTGAGGGGAGTGTGTGGTAGAGCGAGGGAGAAGTGAGAGAGCGACGGCGATTAGCTTCGGAGTGTGTACCGACTCTTGAGTCATAGTGAGAGAAACAAAGTGTCTTCCCTGTGTTTTCTGACCAAGGTGGGAAATCTGTAGCAGGAGAAGTTAACCTTCTCCTTGATTTCATGTTGTTTATAGAGAAGTAGAACCAAGAAATGAGTCAGGGGAAATGCAATGCTTCCAAGCCACGGCCGAGCAGAGGGGTCAGCAGGGGTATGCTGTCGATTTGACGCAGAAGCAAAAAATGGCCTTCCGTCTTGCTTTGCCAGACAATGCTCCAAAGCACGCTGAAGGAGGGTCTAGCTACTCCACATAGCATTAGTAACCTGACTCCGCCAGATGGATTGCTTTGCATTTGCATTTCCCATCTGGGAACTTTCCATTGGAGAACTTTTGGGAAGGGGCGGAAATACTGGTTAGCTGATTGGATGAACCATCTGTCTATCACCTATGTTGGTGATAGACGGGCCAAATCAACCAATCAGATCCACGAAGCGTATGAAAATACAACCACAAGCCCGCCGCTGCTGCTGCAGGCAAAGCATAGCTCGTTAGTTCCTGCAAGCAAGCAACATGTCGGTAAAGGAGATTTGCCGTTTGTGTAACGAGAATTTAGGAATAAAAGGCACCATTTCAGGTTCCCGGTCTATATTCCAAAAGAAGGATCCAAGAGAAAAAAAGCATTAGCGAGCGGCTAACAGAATTAGGGCTACCGCTGTCTGAAAATACTGGTTAGCTGATTGATAAACCATCTGTCTATCACCACCTAACCCACCTCAAAACCAACGCTGATTGGCCCGGTCGTTTGGCTAACGGCTCCAAATTTTCTCTATCTCAAGATGCCAGACTGATCTACGAGTGGAAATCTGGAGCTCGCGAGATCAGGACGGTCTCACGAGGCTATAGCATTAGGGGATGGGAGGAAAACGTGCTCTAGTTTAATGGCATTTCTTTAAACCAATCAGAATCGTCATGGGCGGTGCTAAACTCTGCACAGTGCCGCTGCAAAACAGTTGTGCAAGAGAAAGCTCAGATAGGACAGATAGTCTAGAGCTGTCTGGATTCACCATGCAGAGATCTGAGGAGCAGTCAACAATATTCCTCATTAATCAACCAAATTTAAAATTCCAACACAAAGAAAGCGGAAGGAAACAAAAAATACAAATACCCGGCGGAATTTCCTGCAGCAACTGAGCGAAAGCAAAGGATATAGACTAGTCAAACGTTGGTGGACTGTTAGTGCACATGTGCACACACATAAATACATGGCATGCACACAGACACAGACACACACACACACACACACACACACACACACACACACACACACACACACAGATAACAGATATGATATTCTGTTAAGGAGGGGGCTTTCAAGTATATAACACAAACGACAAATGTACTAATTCTAATCTTGGTCTGATGCATTACCCATAAGAATAATAATAATTAATACACAGACATTGTCTGTGTAATAATACACAGACGAAAACTGAACATATGCACATTACAGTAACATGGTCATAAACATAGATACCTATGGGTAAATAGAATCACACGTATACTGCACGGATGAAATGTAAAAAACTAAGGAAAGATAATGAGATAGTAGTATTATAATAAATAGAAGTGATCTCATCGTGATCATAGTCTCCTCTTCCTTGTCGGTCATCCCACAGGTTTTCTTTTCTCGACAGAAATAGCTGGTAGAAAGTTTAGCTCAGAGCTATTGATACAAATATTTCATTCAGCCTGCAGCAGCCACTAACAAAGCTTTTTCTTAAGATCAGCCAAGTTAGCTGGTCAGAGAACCAATCTCTAAGGGTCCAGTTATATGCAGTGCATCACCCCTGTTTATATGCTGCTGTCGTTTTTTTGTCACCATATTACGTTAACACTATGCTAGTATCTTGTCCCTGAGTAAAGCTCATTCTGTGTCATCTCTGTTGAAAGGGATTCAATTAGCACGTTAAAGCAGAAGACAATTCAAATTACTTTTTTTATTTGATGGAGGGGTGTCTTTATCTCTATTTTTTTAATTACTGTAAACACAATCCCATGCTACTCAGATCCTTGTTGAGATCTCCAAAAGACATATTTTGTCTGACTGAAATTAGTGAGCGTTGTTTGGGCGAAGTCCCCAATCTATTGCATGAATCCTAAAAAAACAGTTCTAGCAGTTGTGCCTGATTTTCCTCCTGTCTTCTAAATTCACTTGCTCTGACTTCCATTTCATCTGCCATGTTGGAACCTTTAGCCGGCTTGTTAGGCATTTATTTAGTATTCCCTCATGGCTACCACGTAGTCTCTTATTGGATCTCGTAGCTCCACCATCTTCTTCTCTGGTAACACCTGTGTCTGTTTCTGCTGCTGTTTCACTCCCAGTTGCTGCCTTTCCAGTCCAATCAGCTGCGCCTCTCTTTTCTTTTCTGTTCTTTTCTGAACCTCTCAGCTTTGTCCTATCATGAGCTTACTTTCATGGCCTGCTGATCACTGGGCTTACTTAGGGCTTTGGGTGTTGGGTCTTCTTGAGTTTAACTTGAGTAAGCCTGAGAAAATACTCTAGAAAGAAGTCAACAAAATATATTGTATTTATTCCTTTGAGTCTTGTCCTTTTCCTGTCTTGTGTTGTCCAACTGGCATCTTGAAAGGCAAACAACTTCATTCTCCCTGACACTTGATGCTCACCAGAAGACAACATCTTCCTTTTTTAAGAATGACTTCAGTGCCGTTCTTTGTTCTTTTCTCAAAGAAAAGCTTAACTCCAAGTCTTCCAGAGTCGCGGCCAAAGCCAATTCGAAAGACCGCTGATCGCCAGCAGCAGCAGCCATGGTCTTTGTTTTCAAGTAGCAGGGAATTCACGCGAAACCATCGTAACTCTGCCGTCATTATGTTAAGCCCGCCCACCGACTCTATACACGATGTGATTGGCCCGGCTGGAGTTTGGCTTTTCCAGCTCGCAAGCCAACGGAGAGTTGTTAGACCCCCTGGCTGCAAATTACATTTGCTGGCAATAGGGTGCGTATAGATTTCTAGGCTATATGTTTGGTTCTTTACTAGATATTCTGTGTTGGATCTTGGATGTTGGATGTGACAGAGATGGACAACTGGCAAACATCAACCAAGAGTATGAAACCTAGACCTTGTTCCAAAACAGAAAACAAAAGGAAAGACGAAAATAGAAGAAAGTCCTTTTTTTTAAGATGGGCAGCTCTGAAGATAGAACAAGGACTTTCTAATGAACCCAATTTTACTCCTTTTCTTTTGTACAGGTAAAAGATAATTAATTTCACTAACCACGATGCTGACAGGTGTCACTACAGTCAAAGAGCAGTGTGAGTAGGTACCTTTGGCGAAAGGAAAACGCGCCGTTTGAAGGATTCATTCTTCTTTTGTGGTAGTTTTACAACTCAGATTTAAAGTGTGAATTATCTGGTTTGGCTTTTTGGTGCTCTTCAGCTCAGTATATCTCTCTCATCCACAAAATGAATAGTATATATACGTAAATAAGCCAGTTCAATTTAACTTTGCATATTTTTATATGATATATATGCAGCAGATTGTGGCCACTAAAAAGTCATTGACCTCTTTTAGATTTAGTACGGCCCTTTAGAATCTGCTCAGAGATGTTTTGATAGCATGTTTTATTCTAATCCCTACACAGCCTCTCTTTTCTTTCTGTGCTTGCTCTGTTAACATCCAATCTCAGTTT
This sequence comes from Perca flavescens, assembly GCF_004354835.1. Classification (NCBI taxonomy): domain Eukaryota; kingdom Metazoa; phylum Chordata; class Actinopteri; order Perciformes; family Percidae; genus Perca; species Perca flavescens. The sequence continues at coordinate 12,693,743 of NC_041338.1, read as the reverse complement.
TGCCCCTCCAGGTCCAAGCTTCGATATCTTAAGGTCAGATCCCACGTTAGCCCTATCTCTGCTCTTTTCCCAATCTCAACCAACTCTCATCCTAGATCTTGGTTTCCCCCTGCATTTCAAACTAGTCCTTAAAATTCTATCCACTGAGGAATATTAATAACATTCATTTAGGATTAACACTGCTGCCACAATGGGTTTCTTCCATCTGGGACACACTGGTCCTCTTCTCTTATTACGCTGGCCCCTTTGCAATATTGTGTGCCAAAAAATCTCTTTGGAGAACACATCGTGGTGTTTACTGAAAAACGGCTCCTTAACTACCCATTTTTATTTATTATTATGGAAGTTACATTTTTATCTTCCAGCTACCGGTCATTGGCCTTCATCTAAGAGCTCTTTTCTGGTCCTGTGTGTTTACTTAATCACTTCCCAACCTGACATGCATGATTAACTCATGCAATCCCTTGTGACTTGATGGCTTAAATAAGCAAATATGAGTACCCTGTGTTCGCTGCCCTTCCTCTAATAGCTGCCCTGGTAGCTGTTTGTTGGCTGGCCTGGTCTGTAAGGGAAACTTTCTTCTCCCCGTTCCTATTATCCAGTAAAACAAGGGGGTCATCTTAATTCATCCATCTGCTCTACTATAGCAAAGAATGGGAAAATAGAGTTTTTCACTCAAGAAGGTTTTAATTTCAGCTTCCAATTTAGCCTCTCCTCTTTTAACTTACCGTTGTTGACAACTGCTTACACGCAAAACAATTTCATGTCACACGATTTTTGAAACCTCTCACTCAAAGAGCAAAACTAAACATCAAATCTCCAAATCCTTAAGCTATTTCTCAGCCTTTCACTCCGTTTTCAATTGCATAAAACACTCGCTCGTGAGATCAGGACGGTCTCACGAGGCTACACACCCACTCCTCACATGTGCAAACACTAATTGCTGAACTGATCACTAACCAATCACTGCTTTACTAATAGGCCTATAAATAGGTAAAAGGTCAGATCACCACAATGGATGCCAACAATAGACAGAGAGCAAGGAGAGGAGGAGGAAGAGGAGAAGAAGAAATAAGAGGAAGAGTTGGAATAGGACTAGTGCAAAGAACAGAAGAGATCAGGGCCACATGTTTGCAGTGTACTCTTCAACCCCTCTCAGCAGATTACTTTCACTCTAGAACATTGTATGTATGTTACAGTTTTTCTTGATTGCTTTGACCTGCTTAAGGAAACTCGGATCCACTCGGTTTTCATCATCACTGTCTCAGCAGAGCAGAAGACACCTCTAGCAAATGTGTAAACCCTTTCTCATTGGATTGACACATTTTCCCCACCCTTTTGCAGAACAGTTAACACGGATGTCATTCAAGCAGTTCAAACTCTGTTGTTTTAGCCATGGTAACCAAACAGAAACCATCTGTTCCTAGCTATTAGAAACTACCTACATCAGTATGAAATCACTGAAGCGCCTGTTTAGTTCTCCTTCACACAAATCTTCAATTAGCAATCAGTGTGCAGGGTTAGGCCATGTGGCCCCATCGTCAAGACAGAATAGACTGAGTAGCAATAGTGGCTATTTCTTATACTCTACAGTAATAGATGTTTATACTTTACTGTAATAGATTTTATTTGAGTTTGACATGTATTTTGTGTAATATTTACAGTATTTCAGTTTTCAGCCACAGTTTGAAAATAAGAATCAATGGAATCAATAAAATTAGCTTCAGAGCATTTGTGATTCTGGATCCAATTCTTTGCAAGAAGGCAAATTTGACAACAAATGGCACTTAACTGGCATGAAAGCTACGTACAGAAATAGGCTACAAAAGAGATAGATAGATAGATAGATAGATAGATAGATAGATAGATAGATAGATAGATAGATAGATAGATAGATAGATAGATAGATAGATAGAGATACTTTATTTATCCCGAAGGAAATGAAGGTGACCAATACCTTATACACAACATACATCCAGGCACACAGACATATGACATATGACATCCAAGCACACATACTACATAAATACAAAGAAATATATAAATAGTGTGCCCTTACAGTAAAGTTTGGTTGTAGCATGTTTAAAGAAGCGGTGTGGAAAAAATGCAGAAAGGTGCAATGGCATCATAGTGCAAGATAGTGTCAGTGCAAATTCTACAACAAAAGTACAATAGACAACAATATATCAAAAATAGAATAATCATTATTTAACTATGGATAGACACTAGTAAAAGTTTAAGTTACGTAAAGTTGAAAACTGTCCATACAGAAAAAAGGACAGCATGGTGTATTGACCTTACATGCAAGCTAGCAAAACATGATAAGCAACGGTGCACTGATTTGCACTGAGTGCTGTATTTTGTATTGTGTTGTCCACTATGTAATGGTTGATTGGAAGAGCTCGTACACTTGTTTGCAAGTTGTGTTGTTTGAAGGCAAAATTTGCTTTTGTTGCATATTTTAAATGTTTTGGCATGGTTAGAGCCTTTGGCAAACAAAATGTGTCATTTTGACCATGAGTGCCACTGTTTCGGCCTGTGTGTTAACTGTTTTGAAAATGTGGAGTTTGAATTGACTGCTAAATCAAAGCAATCAAGAAAAGAGACAAAAGAGCTTTAGATTTAGAAAAACGGTGTGTGCATGGAATATCCAAAGATTTACTATTATGAAAGAAGTGTTTGCCATTTGATGCAAAGACTTCATTTTGAGATGTGTTTATGTCATTTTGAATGCAGTGTTTAATTTTCAAGGAGATATCAGCATTTATCAGCATTGGCATTTAGCATTTTGTGTGGACAGTTTTGGGAATTGTGTGTAGATTTTTGAAAAAAGGAGACTGAAAAAATGTGTGTAAGCAGCAACTGTAATAGTGTGCAACATTGTGTTTTACGGCATTGTGTGACTGGGTGTCACACCGGTGACAATAAAACCAATTAGAACATTTTAGTTCATTTTGCCTTTTTGCCTGAAAATCACTAGTAGACTTTGACCTCTTGTGTCTTATTGTTTAATAATACAAATATGCTGGCACAGAGTCACAGCGCAGAATATTTAGCTGCAGCCAAGTGGCAGCACTCGCAAAGTTAATATATGTATCAGTGGGAACGTCAGATTATCTAGTGTACTCTAGAGGTGCACACAGTCCTAACCACTGGCCGTTCCATGTGGCAGCGCAAACACAAAGCAGGCAGTAAACAGAAACTGTGCTGGGCAACGAGATAACATTTGTGTGAGTCGAATATGTTTGTTTGTAACAGCGTTGGTAAGGTCCATTTACGAAGCTTTTTATAAACACGGCAGATCATTGCCACTGAAATCAGTATCCCATGTTAAAACTTGGATCAGTGTTTCATGTGTGCGCGTGGGAGAAAAAGATGCAGACACAGACGTGTGTGTGTGTGTGTGTGTGTGTGTGGACCCAGGCTCAGAGTCTGATGTCCTAGAGCGAGATGTAATTGGTGGTCTCATTAATCCGCCGGACAGAGTGTAAAGTGAACAAAGATAACAAAATCCTGCTTACAACACAGCATTACAACACTCAAACGCAAACACTCACCACCGCCTGCCAACATCAGCCCCCCAGAAAAACATGTTTATGCGAAGACAAAATGCAATATCCCTAATGCAAACCAAAATCAGTAAATAATGATTAACCCTTCTGATTACAGTCCGGGTATTGTGCTAAGCTCCCAGAATGCCTTGTTTCCTTTGTGAGCTATCTTTGCATGGCATGAATCACAGGTACAGTTCAGTTCCTAACCAAACATGTGCACACGCACATGTAAACACATACTGTAGCTACAGTACGTGCAGAATGTGGAAAATAGAAGAGCTTTTCGTTGATATGCAGCATTATTTTTTTATGTACTTACCTTTATTTAACCAGGAAGAGACTCATTGAGATTAAAAAGCAGTAAACAGAAACCAAGTAAGTACACTCTGTCCATGAACTACTTGTACTCTGTGTGTATGATTAACGACTGCCATGAGAGGAGGAAACAGCGGAGCAGAAAGCAAAACATTGGGTCAGCGTGGATAAGGGAGCGACATTGGGAGGAAAAAGCAAGAAATGGATGGGAGGAGGAGGTTAAGGGGCGACATGAGTGACACACACACACTCACACACACAAAACACTCATACACACAGTCTCCACGGTCAGGCCGAGGCCAACGGTGGCGAAGGTTGCTATGGTGACATCCCACCAGATCGGTAATTACAATTAACATCCCTTCTAAATGACCACCTCTCTCTCTTCTCCCCCAGTGTCTCTTGGGTAATTATAGACTTCAGCTCAGCTCACCCAAGCACTGTGGTTGGCCTCTTTTTTTTTATATCTTAAAGCTAAATAATCCTGTCTGGAAACAATAGAGGCAAACTGCCCACTCTTTCAGGCTAAGAGGCTTGTTTCATCACATCTTTTAGTGTTATCATCAGCATTAAAATCAATATGCGCCGCACACGTGAGCGGAGAACTTTCCTAATCATGCAAGCGGCAAAAGACTGCTGAAAGAATATTGCTCTATGTTAAGGCGCTACGTTACATTATGTAACATGAGCTCTCGCTGCATAAATACAAACTGAAAAGATGCAGTGAATTATCCCCGCAAAATGAAAGCGCAGTTATAAGGCCGAGTTTCACAGTCACCGCGACTTACTGTATCTCTATTTCGCAGGAGGGCGGAGAAAGAGAAAAAAAAAGGTGACGAGGGAGGAGTGCTACAAAGGCACAAAAAGCAATAGACCCTAGCCAGGTTGAAAAGAAGCCTCATGGGGACATGGGGAGCGACAGTGATACAGTGGCAATGAGGGGAGAGCGTGAGACACAGCAAGGTGGCAAAAGAAATGAAGTGATTTTTGGTAAACCTAAGCTGGAAAGTAAATGAAGATGTGTCAAAGGCTCATTTGTTTGGGTTTATGTACTGTGCAGGCCTGGTCCAATGACTCTGTTTTGTGGATTTACGTCAAGAATCTTGTATGCTTGGTGTTTTGCTCCAAGATGGAACAAGGAATTTCGATGGTCACACACACGCAAGTCCCACCGGGAATATTTTGGCAAGATTATGCAAGATTGCTCCACTCGTTTAAAGTCTTGCAGCGGCAGTGCAGACCCAGAGTGACAGAGATTTGTGGGTCGGAGACCTCAGCACAGCTAAAATTTGGAATTCAGAATCAGGACGCCGTACATTACGGAGTATGCAATCAAACCACGAACGGCGAAGAGAAACGGCTTCCGTGGATGTAAATAGATCGCATGTGACGAGCATGTGAACGTGGACATGCATATAAGAATCACATTATGAAAATAAATACTGGGTGGATGAATATTTATGGGTGTCATAGCTAAAGCAGATGGAAGAAATTAATACAGATGAATCAGACAGAGAATGCATGGGGAGGGGGGGGGGCGGTTGGGTATAAAAGGCTTGAGTGAAAGAAGAAAGAACAGAAGTAGACGGCAGCTTAGAAAGGTGGAGAAAAGGTGAAGGCTAGATATAAAGAAAAAGGTGCATTGCAGGCTGAGGAAGGCAGAAGTCACCCTCATCTCTTTGATCCTGGAGGATGGGATAAGGCTGCTCTGGGGACACTCTCCCTCTGCCTAATTGTGTCCACATTACACAAGGGAATCAGACACCTGAAGAAATAGAAAAACGGCCGTCCTGTCTACAAATCCACCCACCCATCACACCTCTGCTGCCCCCACTGTCATCCCCATCCTCCATCGGCAATTCTCCGGGTCATTATTTCATTCCACGGCCCCAGCACCCCAGACGGTCAAATCATCTCGACAATAGATGGAGGAGCCTGGGAGCTTGTCCTGTTGTGTTATTCCTGTCCAGTCCAGTGAGTTTGATCATCGCTAAATCCTCAATCGCTCTATCGCTGGGCCTCGGAGACAGAAATACAACAGGAGAGCAGAACTCTGGAGGAATACAAACTAAACTGACAGGCTTCAGCAGCTGCTAGCCTTTTTCTGGAAAGAGTTGGCTTCAATATGGATTCCCTAAAAATACATTGCAACGATGAGTGTGTTTACATGCATGCTACTGTCCTGGTTACGATTGAGTTTTTGTTTCTTTTTCTATCCAAGTCATGGAACACCGGCCTCCTGTCTACTGTTTAAGTGAAGCTTGCACTCAAACCTATTGGTCCATCCCACTGTCTATCGACAAATCAACAGTCCTGGTCATTATAAGCAAAATGAGCTATCATGCTCCCTTGTAACACCTCCTTGTGTATTATTATGGCAATCCAATCAACATGTGTGCATCTGAGTTTGGTTGTGTCACATTCTATTTAATGGGCTGTGTTATTTATTAGTTATGATGCTTTTATAAATAATTCACATTCTAGTCAGATTACTATTGACTTCTAACTTTGCTGCACTGCACTGAACTCATAGGATGTTCTGTAAGAACACAGAATGAATACACAGGAGAGGCTAATAATGTGCGCTATGATGTGTAAATTATGTATGTATTGTTTACTTCTCTCCTTTTATTGTTTATATTTATTGTGCACTGGCCGAAGAAGCACTGCCGTTTCATTGTATACCTGATGTGCAATAACAATAAAGATTCTTATCTTATCTTATCTTATCTAATCTATCAACAGCACAATATCAATAAAGCTGTCTGTCAGCCAGCTACATTCTCTGGCCGTGTAACTCAACTTGACTTTGACAGCTGCAGAAGTAAAGCGCGGACAAGGCACATATTATTTCTACAGTACAGTCCACTCACTTGACTTAACTGAATCAATGTTGTTCGTCTCAGAGTGTCTGTGTACACAACAGTCAGTGGGGAATCTAATATAGAATATACACTATTCTAGAAAATTCACCCCGTGCAGCTCCCATCTCCTGGAGCGTTACATTTACAGGAACGTGATAAAGCAAATTAGAACAGATGCCTCCCACAATCCCGGCTGAAGGCGCAGTTCAGACCTATTCATTTCAGGTAAAATGTCAAAACGGGTCTGCGTCATGCTTTTGTGCGAGCGTGTGTGTGTGCGCTGAAAACAAAAGTGCAGGAGCCAAGCAGTGTTTCCAAAGTGCATTGATTTTTCCTCCAGCCAGTTTCATCCCCCTTTGACATTTCACAGACACTGTAGAGCCCAAAGCCAGTATACAGGATGATGAAAGCCAAGGGTGGCCTTGTGACCTCTGAAACCCTGTCTGATGCGTGTCTCTGCCTATCCCGACCTCTCCTCTGCTCTACTTTAATCTCCTCTATTTAGCATTTTCACATATTGTTACTGTCGCTCTAATGTGTAATAGACTCTGCTCTCCACTATGGTGTCGCATATAGACCATTCTATGTCATTCTCTTTTTTATGTTTCCCCTCTATTGATGTGGTTCTCCTCTACTCCAACGTTCCTGTTCGTCCGTCCCGCTCTCCCTGCTCCCTGCCCTGTTCCCTGCTCTCTTCCATCGACACATCGCTCCCCTGTATTAGGTTCAGCTGTGGGATCTGAGGATGAGGACACCAAAGCCCCAAAGACTGTTCTGAAATCACGGAGCGTGAACTTGTACAGAAAACACACATCATCCTTTTACAATACAGGATGACGCACGCGCGAGGGCACATACACACACACACATACACACACACACACACACACACACACACACACAGGCCGCGAACCCTCCCTGGCTTTGATAGAAAAAATTGGAGAGGGTTTTATTTGGGATTGTATGAGTAAAATAAGAAGTGATATTTGTTGCTTTAGGGCTTTGAATACAAATCATTTCGGAGAGAAATACATTTTAGGAGCTTTGAAATCAGGCGGCTTTATGTGGTTTAGGATCCTGTCAAATGAGATATTCCTTTATGGATCATTTAAAGACTATCGCTAAATATCCATCCCGGAAATTGCAAGTGAGAAACTAAGAGGTTTTGTGATACCATTCCATTTCGTTTTACTTCACTGTGCCTAAATACAGCTTCCCAGAGAGCTCTACTGTAGACTTCTGGTCTTGTTTATTCAAGGCTACTGTTTATATCAAAAAAGGATTGTACTCACATGTTGTTCTCTTTTGCGGGTGCGTTTAATCTTATAGGAAATACACTAAATCCCCTCGATCAGGACCAGTCTGAGCATGTCATGGCTCAACACTATTGGTCTCTGGATCAAAAATATTGTATAGCATCCTACCTGAAATATAAACAGTGAAACCCACACTGGTTTGACCTATGGTGCCTCAGAATAAATCTTTTAATACTGAAACTGCTGAGAGCAGATATTTAGTGCTATATATTCAGTTTCTGTAACCCTGACAATTTGTGAGCAAGAAATTTCAAGCCTTCACTGTTTCTGGTCAGGATGACAAGTTTCTGAAACATGATTTTGACCTTCACTGGACTTTTCAGCGGGAGACAAGAATCTGTAATTATTATAGACAAGGCACTTTTTATGGCAGGATAAATCAGTTTCTGATGTAATAAATCCCTGTATTGATCTGACCTGCAGGAACATACAGAAACACATGAATGCACATGTGCATTAGGTACGTTGTCATACACAGAAACCTGCAGGGTAAGCATGGATGAATCACAAAAAGTAGTTCAGTCAGAGACGCTTATGTCAAGGAATTGACCTTATGTAGCAATTAAATTTGGCGGAAAAGGCTCTGCTGTTTGAGGGAGCTCTCAATGAATCCGAACATCAACGAGGATTCTGCTGAGAGAGCTTATGCCGTTTAATAAACACTTACGTGAACATTAAAAATTAGTTAAATCAACAACACAAAATACCATGTAAGGAGGAGGTTGGGATGGTGGGGTACGACAGCCGGTCTGATAATGACACACCCTTAGCTCGAACATGAGGTGTTGTGACAAATCTATTGGATTTCTTTTCAGCTGCAATCTCTACACAGTCAGATCAACAGTGCCTTTAAAATAAGAAACGCCTGCGTCCCACTCGGCATTTCTTGCAAAAAACAGTGACAATGTGGACATCTGCTTAGACGCTTAGGGGAAACACACACACACACACACACACACACACACACACACACACACACACACACACACACACACAACCTATTATCCCTTAAGTCTAAACATGTATATAAATCCCAATAATTTGGCAATAAAGTGTAAAATAATGTACATGTCTGAGATATTATACAGTTTGTTCCAGCTAAAAGGAATATTACACCATTTTACCTTGAATGTAGAGTGCCTTAGGTAGCCTATAAAATGGAATAAGACTCTCAGGAGCCTTTACTTTAAATGAGAATCAATCTCACATGAAAAATTGAGAGTAAGAATACATTTTTTTTGTATGTGTATGTAATTTAAAAGCCTTTTATTGCTGAAGTGATAATTGGATATAAAATCTTCTAGGCAAATTGGGGAAACAATTAATTAAGCACGATGTGTGCTACAGTAAGAAGCTTCACTTCCATAGCTGTGGTGTGACGAGTCCCTGTGACTACTTCAGAAATTTAAGATGTCGTTTGGCGACACACACACACACACATGCAGAAATTATGAATCAAAAGCTCTATATCTGCAAAAAAAAACTGACAGTTCTTAAAGCATCATGTTCACGTTACAGTTACTTCTTTTGGGTCCTATGGACACAGAAAAACATGACTGATGCACACAAAGTTGCCTTGAGTTTACATAATGTGTAAATGTGAGTCTGCAGACTATATTGAGCTATTAGTTTTCATGGGGAATTGTGTATTATAAATGCCATATGAAGTCATTAGCACTGTATGCCTCTATTTCCTTTTTGCTTATGCAAAAGCTAATCGCAATGGGATGTATTGTAATTGCAGGGACAAACTTCAAGGAGAGCTTGTCTTATCCCAGACAGGCTATTTTCATATTCATTTAGTTTCCTGCTGGAGGAGTTATTATAGTTGAGACTGCCAGCACCAACTGTGTTTGAATCAAAGCAAATTTTACCTCAGCACTTCTAAATGATAAAGCCTTCACAGAGAAACATCAACTTTTTCTTTTTGAAAGAGTTGTCAAACTAAATCACTGATTGCTTCGTTGCTTTGACAGTTGACACTGTACACAGCAGAAGTTCAATAAAGATACCATGAACGTCTCGCGCTGTGAACAGAAAAGGAAATACGCAATGGAGTGGTGGATTAGGCTCACTGTAAGCTGTAGTAATTTATTTTGGCATCTATCCCTGGTTTCTGACTTAGTTCGTCCGGTCTTGGCATCAAATCCAGCCATTGCAAACCCAATTTGCTGCGCCTATTTCTCCCAACCTTGCTGTCGTCCTTGTTTTCTTTCAGAGCGTAGAAGTGAGCGGGCCTGGTCGCTTTGATGTGTTCTTAAGAAAGAAATCTGCCTTTCATAAGCACCCCCGTCTTATCAAACCAGACTGATCAGGCGAGGCATCGGAGTGTGTGGCACTTTAATACCGGTGTCCCCACTGGGAGGCTGCCATAGTGGGGTGCTTCTCACGATACACCCTGCTACCTGACAAGTGTTCTGAGAGCACAACAGAAGACTGTGTGTACGCACAATATAGTCACATCTGATTTGTTACAGTCGGGAAGGTGAGATTCTCACCTGACATGATTTGGAATAAAAGTCTCACTTTTTCTGTTTATGAAATGCATCTATATGCTGACAACATGCAACAGTTTCTCACCTTGCATTTATTCATCTCATCGCATACTGTGACACAAATTAAATCTGTGCAAGTTTGTGTTTGGCAGCATGTTGACAGATTGAAATCATAAAGAGATCTCATTTACACACACATACACACAAACACACACACACACACACACACTTTGCTGTGTGTCTTTATGAGATCAGCTGTAGAGTTGGAAAAAAAACTGAAAATATGGTTAATGAGCAACAACAGCAACAACTGCTAGGTCCTGAAAAAGACAAGAAAAAAAAGGACATAAAAAAAGATCAGACAGAAACCTAAGAATGGGATGTGAAAAAATGAAATAATTTCCTGTAAGAGATAGATTCATCAATAAGCATAGGCTTTTTTCTTACAGTGTTTTCCAACTGCTTACACACGTTTTCAAAACTATATCTCCTTTTTTCAAAACTCTACACACAATTCCCAAAACTGCACACACAAAATGCAAAATGTCTCACATCTCCTTCAAAATGAAACACTGCATTCAAAATACCATAAACACATCTCAAAATGAAGCATTTGGCTCAATGGCAAACACTTTTTTCATAATAGTACATTTTTGGATATACCACGTACACACTGTTGTTCTAAATCTAAAGCTCTTTTGTCTTTCATAGGCTTATAGCTACATTTACAATGTTCTAGAGAGAAAGTAATCTGCTGAAAGTGGTTGAAAAATGCACTGTAAAAATATTTTTTATGTTACAGTAAAACAGAAAATATTGATTGGGCAAAACATTATGTTTGTAAGAATAGCACAGTGTTGTATACAGTAGCATGAAACAAGAAAACAAAAGTAAACCAAAGTTGTAAACCAACGGTATCATTTTTAGAATAAAGAATATGTGTGTGTGTGTGTGTGTGTGTGTGTGTGTGTGTACAGTCTGATTGATTTGTAATGCTGAAATAGTCATTAGATAGTTGCATGCAGTATGGACGCCTCTGTAAAGCTACTCAAAATGGGCTTCTCTCTTGGTCAATCCATGGTTGATCACATGATGAATAAGAGCCCTGATCTCATCAGAAATGACTCTCCTGCTTCCTCTTCTTCCCTCCTCCTCCTCCTCCTCCTCGTTGTTGTCCCATGTCTTTACCTCCTACTCCCCTTGCTCTCTGTCTATTGTTGGCATCCATTGTTCAAAACAGGTAATCTGTCCTTAGACCTAAGTATAGGCCTGTACTAAAGCAGTGATTGGTTAGTGTTCAGTTATGACTTAATGTGTTTGCAAATGTGAGGAGTGTGCCCTGGTAAATAAGTGCAGCATTTTGATTGGTTGTGTTTAGAAAAGGAAAGCAAGCCACTTCCTAGATTAGATTGTTGAGTCTTAGGCAGAGAATTGTGTGTAATGTTTTGAAAAAAGTGTTTTATACAATTGAAAACTGAGTGAAAGGCTGAGAAATAGCTTATGGGTTTGGAGATTTGCTGTGTAGTTTTGCACTTTGAGTTAGATGTTTCAAAAACCGTGTGACATGAAAAGATTTTGTGTGTAAGCAGTTGGAAAAAACATTAATGTCACATGTGAAGCACAAAACACGGCGGCAGCTGAATTGATCAGCATTAAATGTTGTTGTGGGTCAATGTCCTTGCTCTGAGAGCTGCATATAACAGGCAGCTGACAGCAAAATAACAGAAGCAGCACTGAAACTCAACTATGATCCCTGACCAAACCTGGAAACACAGAAGGTACAGAAAGAAATGAAGGGAGAATAATGTATGTTTATTTGTTCTGTGCACATTCACAGATACGCACAATACACATTTATGAGTGTATTTCTGGTAGTATGATTTATTGTAACGTTGTTTAGGAGTATGCACTACTGAAGCACAATATCAATATGATAAGAGCCTCAAAGCTTTAGTGGGTAACTTTTTTATATTAATGAACGTTACATTGAAGCCACTGCCAAATGAGTTGCTACAAAGCTAATTAGGACTATCAGCTCCACACAACTCTCTCTGTATTTCTCAGTATGGCTATGTTCAGGGCCCAGTTTTTCAAAAGTAATCCAGTTGGATTTCGGATCACGGATTGGATCAAATCTTGGAAATGGGTTTTTCAAAAGCAAAAGAGGGATTCCGAACTAAGATCAGATCATGTAATTCAATTTTACATTTGATCTGGATCAAACCTGCCCTTTGGGTTTTTGGTTTGGGACTTACATTATTACTATCAATTTTGTGTTTATTCAAATTTTCACACTGCAAACGACATAAAATGTCATTACATATGCATACTGTACACCTTGAACAGAGAGGGGAAGGAACAGTAAGGCAGTAATGGCCTAGCAGCTCATTTTCACTTCAGGGTATGTGTGTGGGTATGTGTATGTGTTCTCTATCTGCTATCTTCTACTTCTGACTTTTGAGCTTTGTCAAGGTAAAAATGTGAAGATTTGCACATGCTTTTCATTTGTCCCTGTAACTGAATCAAATGAAACATCCAACCTGGTTATCACAGCTTCAAACAACTTCAGTAAAAAAAATTATTAATAGAGATCAAATAAAACACTACGCTAATGATGATGATGATGATGATGATGATGATGATGATGATGATGATGATGATGATGATGATGAAGGACTTGGATCTCAGGTGCTGCTCAGAGAAGTTTTAGGCTTTAGCTAGAACAAACTAAGAACTTAATCATTTTTGCACACATTAATTAACACCAAATCTGTTTAATCTCTCATGTCTCTAATGAATGCATTTATTAAGTTAGATCATTCTTTTTTTGTGATTAGTTTGATAGGAAAATATGCATAAAATGAACATTGGCAAACTTGATACACAATGAAGACTTCAATCTTTTGGTTTAAAAAAAAAAAAGCTTTAAAAAGTGCTTTTAATTTTTCTATCAGTATTTAGTGTGGCTGATCCACTGAGCCCAGAGGGCTGTATGTGAGACATGTTTGATAAAATAAGACATAATGGAACAAAAGGCCAATTTATCCTTCTGTACACTCGACACTATATGCTATATATATAGGCTATAAAGGTGCTTTGGCAATAGCAGATGTGTCTGAAGTGTTGGCTGTGTAACAGTGGCGCTGCCATGGAATTGATGGCCTATTGAAATTTACTGCAGAAAGTCATCTACGCAGCCAGCCAGATTGTCAATCAACTACCAACGAACCAGAAGCTTATCAATCAGTCAGTCAGTGAAAAAGTAGCAAAACAGGCAGGCAGGCAGGCAGCCAGCCAGCCTGCCTGCCAGACCTCCCTGCAGACGTGCACATAGTCAATAAGTCTGCTGACTGGCCAACCAACACAAAGCCGGTCCGTCATCATGCTCGCCGCCAGCCAGATACTCAAGGTCAGCCAGCCAACCAGCCTGAAGCAGCCAGCAGGTCCAAATTTAATAATCCCACTCGCTCTCATCACAGATCATGGTGAGCTCTCAGCAGAATATATCAGGCCTGACCTCTGCACTGCTGCTCTATGAGAGGTGAGTGTTTTCATGTGATTGTGTGTGTGTGTGTGTGTGTGTGTGTGTGTGTGTGTGTGTGTGTGTGTTTGTGTGCGTCACCTAATCTCTCATAACTGAACAGCACGGAGCCCTGAAATACAATACATGTTTGTGAATAACAGACTGAGAAAAGACAAAACGACTTTTAGTCCACTTTTAGCCTAGTGTGATGCTTTTGCTCATGGAAATGAATCACAAGAGAAAATGCTGAGCGCTGTACATTTAAAGGTACCTTTAATGATAACGGAGCATGGCTATCCTTAAATGGTAAACTAGAGCCCCCTTGACCATCACCTTTCATTTTCACCCTAATTAGAAAAGGCTTAATTCATTTTAGACCAGTGATTCATTCCATCCCAGGCCACCAGAGGTCAGTGGCTAGTCGAGTTTCTGCTCGTGTTGAATTGCTGCGCTTTAGTAAAGAAAGCTTTGTCTGAGGAGGCACAGGTTTGACTTTCTTAAAGGTGAGAGCAGATCACACACTCTGGCTGCAAACACTGGTTCGAACACTGGTGATTATGGCCGAATCTGATGGAGTCCTGATTACATTTAGCAATCTAATAACCCCAGACTTGACAACCTGAAGCAAAATTGTTTCGCTACACACGCATAAGCCAAAAATAATAAAAGTCTATATGTCAGTTTTATCGCTACAAACAGGACTCCTAAATAAAACTGACACGTAAAACCGGCAGCTACGGCTCTCAATCAGGTCTCAGCTCTCAGCAGACCAGAACCACAGCTCCATTCAAATGTTTATGTGAGCAAAACCAGTACATGCCCGTCACGCAGAGCAGAGACAAGAGAGGAGCTCCTTGGGCTCCGGCGGCCCCGGCTGAATAGACCCCTCCGGCTCCACAAAGGAGGGCTTGTCTGCTAAGGTGCTTAGAAAGCACTCAGGTCGTTGATATGCAAGGCGACGGGGCAGCCCGCAGCTCGCCTGCTTTGGAGTTAATTAAGCTGCAGACCCACTTGGCAGGATGCCCCCCCACCCAACGTCCTCGCTCTCTACACTGTTGAGCTCTGACACCGGGATGCCTACAGGCTAAACCCCCCTCCCCCCAACCATGTCACCCACAATTCATAAGGGGTGTACCCCTCCAACTACGAGTCACACGTAGCCTCACATTGCAGTACTACATTATCTAAAATTCTCTCTTTCGACATCTTCTTCTCAAAGTCTTGGTCTCTTTCCCTTCTTTTGCTGATTTTCCAAAAGGTGTGCACCCAACTACCCAGATCCCCTCGTACTGTAGCACTACATCAGCCGCAAGGAACGTCTCCTCGTCCCTCTCCTCCTTGTCCGTAATGTCAGTGAGCATCTTGACAATCTATCACTTCCATCTTCATTTCTTCTCCTCCCTCTCTTTCTTTGCTGCTGTCACGCCAGAAGTAGCTCCTGCCTGCTGTCACACACACACACACACACACACACACACACACACACACACACACACACACACACACACACACACACACACACACACACACACACACACACACACACACACACACACACACACACACACACACATATGCATTTACAGCTCTCTCCGTCCTGCTTAATGTTTCATACACATGCTGTAGCTGTGAAGTCAGAGAGGGCAGGCTCAATCAAACAGAGGACAGACTCCCCAGCGGCCTGCCATGGCTCTAATTGTGGATTCATCACAGACAGAGCAGATCAATACGGCACTCTTGACTCTGCGCAACGCAAAATGATCTGAAGTTTGTCCTATTGGAATTTCTTTTACCGAGGGGGATTAGACACTTCCATTCGTGTTTGAGAAATGGCGAGCCCTCGCTCTCAGCCACATTTAGGCTGAGAGAGAGAGAGAGAGAGAGAGAGAGAGAGAGAGAGAGAGAACGGGAGTGAGCTAGAAAACCTCAGCCCTTTTTTTCTGTTTCCCTGCTAATGACTCTCCTCTGCCTTTGTAGTCAGACATACACACACACACACACACACACACACACACACACACACACACACACACACACACGCACTAACACACACGTGTAGGCTGCTGTGTCCTCCATTTTAATGTGACCTTGGTGCTGTAGTAGAGAGCTGGCTATGAGTTGGTGAGACAAGTCCACGCCATTCAACCTGTGGGGGCTTATTGTAACACTCAGCTCTCTGGGCTGGAACTGTAATAGTAGCTCTCTGGCTAATGTACTGCTGGGTATTTAGGGACCAGAGGGGGTGGTAGTGGGTTTGAGGCTGAGTGAACCAACACTACAAAAAAAAAAAGTCCATCTTACTGTAACAAGTCATTTAGTCCTTTAATGAGTCTGAACGTCTGATTATTCTGCTAAATGAGGTGACATGCTGTAAATTCACTTGTTTTTAAAGCCTGAAACTACATGAAATAATATCTTGTTGTTGTATAAAGATGACGTCGCCTGATTTGAATTGGAAACAAGTCCAACCTTAGTCAAATGAGAGTGTTTTGTTGTTCTCCGTCCCTCCTACGTTGTTTGATGAAAATAAAGAATTACAGGAAGGCGGTTTGAGATGATTTTTTTTAATACATGTTTTGCTCTCTCTCAAAACTCCTTACTTCTTGAAGCACCATTCAAAAGTATTTTTCAAGATTGGTCAAATTGAGTCAGACTCGATAAAGGCCAGATGGATGGGCTATGTTTTTTTCTTTTTTTTTTTCCTCTGAGTGATAGACTTTGAAATTGTAGAGGAGCAGCAGTAACACCTTCTCAGTCTGTCACAGCCACAGCTTTCCCTGCCATCACATGGCAAGACGGCTCCGCGGCTGTGTTTTGCCAAACCCACTGCCAACACAACTCCTGCATTCATCGCCTTTTCTTCAGTTTGTTCTGGACGCCTGGTCCTAGCTTCTTATTTAGATTTTCTATTTGCATGTGCCCACTGCAGGGGCATGTCACAGAGACAAAAAGCAAACAGCTTCCATGTGGGTACTGATAGAACCTGAGTATACATTCAGAAACACAGAATTAATTTAGGTTGTGTTTGTTTGAACACTGTTATTAGAAATGAGCTAAACGAAAAATAAGTACAAGAGAACATTTGAAGATGAATAAAGGTTAAAGCTGCAAAAAAACAGAAATAATGGGGAACCCTGGTGGTCTTAGGGTTAAGGTGCTGGCCAACTGCATGCACAATTGATTGTTTTATGTCACGAAAAAGAGACAAGAAGCGGCTGTGAATTTGCATGCAAATTTGCATTAAAAAGCTTGTAAAGTGAACCTTGAATTTAAAATAGTCTATCTCAAAGAAAGATGGAGCAAGAGCCCATAAACTGGAGATTGAAAGAGGTCACGATATGAAATCATGGAAACCAGCTGAGGTAGGTATACTGTGTCACACTGTCACGTTTTTTTTAAAAGTCCTATGTTTAAGTTTATGCAATACAAGTATAAATACAGTAGATGTAATAACATAAAAAACAGTGCATAATGTGCAAAATATAATAATGTGCATCAAGTGTGTAAAGTCTATACAGAGTGTGTACATCTGGTCTTCCACAGTTTTAGACAAACAGTTCACAGGATTTTTTGTATCAGCTCTTTGTTTCGCAGTAAGTCAATCTTCTGTTTTGTTTTCCCATGATACAGTACATAACAGATTTATATGACAAAGCGGGTAAATTTGATCCCAACAGGATTAATAGCGCGACACACATTTAGCTTCATTGCATATTTCTTTAAAAACAATGGAACTACAAATATCCTTTTCGTCAGTTTCTGTATTGAAATCACCACACAATAATTTTGTAGCCAATTGTCAGAAGTTCTCGAAGTCTTTTAAATAGTTGATTTTTAAAATTACTCTTTTCTGGAGCAGTGTACACATTTATGACCAGATATTTTTTACCCCTATAATAACAGTCAATCAGCAATCTACCTGGAATTAGCTCTCTTCTTTGGATTGCAACATCATTCGTTTTAAAAAGAATATACCAACACCATCGGCTTTACTTTCCCCAACAGTTATTATACACTTTTCCATTATTCCTTTGTTCCACATATTACATACATCAGCGACATTGTTATAAGTGCTCAGTCTGAGCTCCTGAGTACACAAAATGTTTCTCGGCTCTGAAAATACTCGACTGGATGCCGCGAGCGTTCCAGGTGGGAAACTTGGGAAGACAGTCACGACCAGTCAGACGATGAACGCCGTGCTTGAGCTATGTTACTGGTTACTGGTTGCACGGCGTTTGTCGCTCGACTGGTCGTGACTTTTTTCCCAAGATGGCGCCCGCCTTTATACGTGAACGGTACTGTCTTTCTAAACTATCTTTTTAATAAACTGTCTGTACACTTACAAAGTTGTCAATGCTTCGGTTTACATGTAGGGACCCTCATTATGCTACCGTGGAAGTGTGGTGCTATTTTGAGCCTTGTTAGTGGTATAGAAATAGTGATTTCTTTTTACTTTTGCATGCCCCGACGACTAGCGTTATAAGCTAATTAGCGGTCACATTCGATTAGCATGAAAACAAATCCCAGAGAACGGTTGACTTGGTACACATGTGTACCAAGTCTAGGTTCATTTTCCGCCAGATTTGTCCTTTAAGACAGGACATGGTGGAATTGGGAAGAGGTTATAGGCTTACTATGGCGTTTGGTTTATCATCCAGGTGCTTATTATTCTTTTTATAAGTTGTAGCACAAGCTCTTTTTTTTCCTTGTAGAACTTCCTCGAAGGGCGTTCCATGCTGGGACTCTGGAGCGGGGAACTCAGGCGTAGGGGAGAACAAGCCAGAGTTGCTGTCAAAGGGAGCAATGTCTACATTAGCCTGGGAGAGCAGCGGGGTGCTGCTGGCTCGCTGAACGGCTGTCAGCCCAGTAAAGCTGAAATCAGAGCTGGGACTCTCACTCGCACTTTCGTACCTCTGATCATTATCTTCCTCTTCATAGCTATCGCTATCACTGTCACTGTATATGCTTTCAATGTCACTAATATTGATCAAATTTTCCTCACCTGACAGACAGGAGACTTCTGGAGGAGCGTTTCGGGTCTGCTTGGTATAGGGTTGGACGCGAGGCTGCTGCTGGATCGCTGGTTGATTCTGCGGTTCTCCATGCTGCCGGGTCGCTGGTTGATTCTGCGGTTCTCCAGGCTACCGGGTCGCTGGTTGATTCTGTGGTTCTCCATGCTGCCGGGTCGCTGGTTGATTCTGCGGTTCTCCAGGCTACCGGGTCGCTGGTTGATTCTGTGGTTCTCCATGCTGCCGGGTCGCTGGTTGATTCTGCGGTTCTCCATGCTACCGGGTCGCTGGTTGATTCTGCGGTTCTCCATGCTGCCGGGTCGCTGGTTGATTCTGTGGTTCTCCAGGCTACCGGGTCGCTGGTTGATTCTGTGGTTCTCCAGGCTACCGGGTCGCTGGTTGATTCTGTGGTTCTCCAGGCTACCGGGTCGCTGGTTGATTCTGTGGTTCTCCATGCTACCGGGTCGCTGGTTGATTCTGTGGTTCTCCAGGCTACCGGGTCGCTGGTTGATTCTGCGTTTCTCCAGGCTGCTGGGTCGCTGGTTCGTGCTGCGGACCTCTAGGCTGCTGCGTCGCTGGTTCGTGCTGCGGACCTCTAGGCTGCTGCGTCGCTGGTTCGTGCTGCGGACCTCTAGGCTGCTGCGTCGCTGGTTCGTGCTGCGGACCTCTAGGCTGCTGCTGTTGTTCATGCTGGGAGTCACACCGGGGGTGTTTGGGAGCAGTGGTGTCTCCCCGCTGAGCGAAACTCTTGGCTATATTTGCGAATGATTTTGGACAGTTGAAGAAGGTATGACCTTTCTGGCCACACAGGGAGCACTCGCTCTCACTCTGACATGAGTTGGCTTTATGGCCCAGGTTCCCACAGCACCAACATTTCACTGTGGGACAGTCTTTAACTTGGTGGTCTGTAGCTTGGCATATGAAACACTTAGTCACTTGGCCAGTTAAATGATACGGACCCAGAGAGATGGAATTTGGGAGCTGTACAAAATGACCAGGGGTCTCATTCATAAAACTGTACGTAGGATTCTTACTAAAAGTGTACGTACGCCCAAAAGCCCAAAATGGCGTATGCAAAAAAAAAAAATCCGATTTATAAAACCGTGCGTATGTATATCTGTAAGCAATGTTCCCATAATAAATCACAGATTACCCACAATTGTGCGTATGTGAATCAGCCTCTTATCCCACCCTGTAAACGCCCATTTTTAACCACAAATAGTCAATGCAAAGCACCTCATGAAAGCTGATCAGTATGTTAATGACCCTGGCAGTTGTTACACTGAATCATGACGACTGGCGGAGAAAAAGCAAAAAACTTCTCAGATGCTGGTGAATTGCTGCAAATTGAATTATGATTTCAGCCTGTTCTCGCATAGTGTAGGTAAACCTGATGTATAGACTACCTATCGTCCAAAACGGCAGACATTACGGCACTCGGGGACAACTTCGATATAAGATTTAACAGAACTATTCTGTATATTATATCCAAACAAGCCTTAGTGATAAAGTTGAAGATTATAATATTTATATAAAACACTTAGCTGTCTGCCATTTCCCTCAGGAAACAGCCGGTTTCCCCCAGAGTGGCGAGGACCTGTATTTAGACCGGGATCCCAGGTAAAAAAGTAGTATACTTTAGTGTATTAGAAATATGAATGAAGTATATGAAGTATAAAACAAGTATGCTTCTACTTGTTGTGCTTTATTTAAAGAGTATTTAATATGTACTTTTTAAAAGTATACTTCAAAATAGATGTAATTAAGTTCAACTTCAGAGTCCAAAAAGTAAGTATACTAATTTACCAGTAATCAAATTATTTTTTAAATGTACTTTTGAAAGTGTACTTTGTTGTTAATGTATTTTAAATTGTATAGAAGTTTATTTTTTTTAAGTGTATTAAATTTGACATACTTAGAGTGGCAATTCAGTGTACTTATGGGAAGTATATTTTTTTGGAAATTAATTGTTAGTATACTTTTTTAAAGTGTACTATGATCTCACTTCATTAGAAGTGTGACTTCTGTACACTTTATACAGTACACTCTAAAATAAGTGTATTTTTAGTGGCATATCAGAGTACTTTTGTTAAAATACAAAAATGTATAGTGGTAACTTAGTGTACTTATAGTAAGTACACTTATTTTTAATACAGAGTTAGTATAATTTTTGAAAGTGTACACTAATTTCACTTCATCAGTAGTGTAATCTTAGTACACTGTAAACAAAGTGCACTAAATATAAGTGTACTTTATTAGCATATCAAAGTAGGCTACACTGAAAAAATGGGAAATAGCAGGTCTTTGAATTTACAAAAATGAATTTAGAATATGCTACGCAATTCATTTAAATTCCTTTCAAGAACATGGTTCAATCATGTAGACTAAAGTTGTTTTTGTATAGATTCATTTTGCGTTGATTGAAATTGATTGAATTGAACATTTTAAATGATCGAATTAAGCTTGATCACTACCGGAAATGGTATATTTGAATCAAATGGCGCCAGGAAGTGTAGGTGGCACTTCCCGGGCACTGACACCAACCGTTTATATACTGTCTATGCTGCTAACACAGGCAAACTGTTTCAATAAGGACATCGCCAAAACAAGAAGAATGTGAAGAAGAATGTTGAGCATGTGTTGGTTGCGTGCAGGATTAGTTCTACAGCAGCCATGTGTTGTCTTCTTCACGAAAAAGTAAGTTAACATCAATCATAATGTTTTTGTACTGCATGTAACAGTTATAAAAGTCTGTTCACTTGTTTGTGCATTCTATAAATATATCGGTTTTCTTGTAACTAAGTTAGCTAATACCATCACTAACTTGTACCTACTTAGTTTAGCATTAATAATTGTGTTTCTCCCCCTGACGGTCCTGCTCCTAACAACGGTCTTTCAATGTAGCTAACCTAATGTTAATGGCAGCCGGTGAAGAGGAGCCAGTCTGCCTCATAAGAATGAGTGTTAAGTGGTCGGATTTAGTTCGCAACATTTAAATTACATTGATGCTGTTGTAACGTTACTTTATGTAACAAAGAAAAGGTCCACCGAGTTGTTTGGGCATAACGTTATATGTTGGTTTGCTAATAGCTAAGGTTAGCTAGCTAAGACCACAGGCTTACAAGTTCAATGTAACGTCAGGTAAGAACGAACGAAGTGTTGTAGCTAAAGCTGTCGGTTAGTGTGTGTGTGTGTGTGTGTGTGTGTGTGTGTGTGTGTGTGTGTGTGTGTGTGTGTGTGTGTGTGTGTGTGTGTGTGTGTGTGTGTGTGTGTGTGTGTGTGTGTGTGTGTGTGTGTGTGTGTGTGTGTGTGTGTGTGTGATATATGCGGGAGGGTGCTGCTGACATGAAAATGTATCGGGGCAACTAACGTTAGCACAGTGTATGGGAATTGTTTATCATGTCATTTTCCTAAATCTCTCTCCCCTCCTGCACACTAAAGAACCCCTCCATAAATCATTACGTTTTCATATTAAATGAAACAGCGTCTTTTTAAGGTCGGACTCAAACTGGATTTTTAGCCCACCTTTGTGTCTTTGTTGTGTGCTTTATTTTGTGTGGTCTTTTAATTATTGAGTCAATGTGCTTGGTTCTTCTCACTGATTCTAAATGTTTTCTTTCATAGGATCCTATTTGAACAGTATACACAATCAAATGCTTTACAGTGGTAAGTGCTGTCATATTTCTTTTTTCTTTATATATTTTCCTCCTACTATATTCATCTTTTTGTCTCAGTTTTAACCTTTCCTCTATTTATTTATTTTCTTACTTATCTTCATATTTGTATCTTTCTTTGTCTTTACTGTCAATCTCTTTCCTACGTGATTTGGAGTTGACAGCAAGGCTAGTACCTTTGTAGGAACCATGTTGTAATATTCTTAGAGAAATATGTACCCATATGACAGTGTACACCAGTTGTTGACTTCAAAGTGTAGTGTGTTTTAAAAAAACAATGCAATCCACATGTTTTTGCAATCTGCACTTTAGTTTGTGTGATTTGTTTCTGACTTTCATATGAACGTTTACACCAAGCTTGGTCAGTGCTCAATATACTACTGTGATTTGAAGTAGTTAAATAAAAGATGTCATTCATATAAATTCATGCATCACCTAATTTCATCATCACATACAGGCCTGGCCTCCAGGAAATAACAGTTTGTTTAATCTATCTAATCTTGTGTTGTTCATACTATACAAGGATGTCTTACTTGTCTTTGTTGAATAATACAGAAGACAAAGAGCTCAAAAAATAATTGCATATTAAATTGCAATCACAATATTTGTGGAAAAAAATAGCAATTAGATTATTTTCTAAAATCGTTAGCCCCACTTACTACTCCCTTATGATTTAATACTTGTGTATTTGTTTCTCGATTGGTCTTAGTGACTGCCCTTTTTTTTTTTTAATAGGGCATGGATGAAGACGCCATCAACGAGGCCATTGAAGAAACCAGTGTTGGGATTTATGTTCTTAAAGAACATGCTTCAAGTGATGAACCAGGGGACATTGGTATTGTCCTTGAAGGCATCAAGATGTTGCAAGATCTTTATAATGTAGCATTACCTGTTGCTACGCTGTTTGGACTAATGTACAGTATGCCCTGAACTTCAGCTACCCTGCTCGTCTTCGATCCAAAAGATTTGCATGGAACTTGATGGAGGGAAACTTACCAACAAAGCACTTGCTCTAAAAAACAGGCTCTTCCAGTGAAAGGGCCAGAGAGACTGCGCCGTCAACCAAACGGCGTAGTTGTCCCTAAAGGCATCGTTGGTATGGCTGTACTCTTTGGACTAGTTTTTTTTGTTTAAATTAACTGGACAGGATTTGCATGGAGCTGCACGGAAACAACCTTTTGCAAACCAAGCAAAAGTTTTCTCTCTAGAAAACAGACTTCTTCATTAAAGACCAACAGGCATCTTTGGTACTGCTATACCAGGTGGAATTTTTTTTTTTTTTTTTACACAGGGTTAACATTTTTTGTCATTTGAAAAAATACTTTGAAAACAGAGTGCACAATTTAAAGGGTAACTTTGGGTTTTTCAACTTGGACCCTATGTTCCTCTGTTGTTGTTGTTGTTGTTACTGATGGGAACAACGGTCTTCGACATTGTTCCAGTATAAAGAGAGTAGGCCTGTCACGATACAAGTTTTGCTGGACGATAAATTGTCCCAGAAATTATTGTGATAAACCATAATCTTGTCGTCCTGAGACCATTTTCATCTAATATAATGATAATGGCATAATAATGCAGGTACACTTTTTCAAAGATCAATAAACTTTTATTTCTAAGGAATTTTTAACACTAGAACTGGAAGATATTTTAAATATCCACAATATGTCTTTGATCTCCTTTAGTAGGCTATGTCGTCTTTCACACTGTTGTACAGTTGTGGAATTGCCGTTTGTGGCACGTATGTTCCCCCAGGCAATTGGTACTGACCGTCAAATGTTTGCATTATTCCTCAAGTGTTTGTGCGATAGACTGCAGACTCTGTACTGTGCGCGCACACACACACACAAACAAACACTGGCGCCACTTTCCTGAAACCGCTTGCAAGACATCGTCCACAGCGGCGTATGTCCGAGCACGGCGCATGTCGCTCATATTTATTTATTTTTTTTTTCTCGACGCTGCCTTAACTGTTCAAGGTTCCCACTTTTGCCAATATCTGCTTTTGTGTTTTACTTTTGTGTCAATAATAAAGATCCTTTTCTGAAATTCAATTTATAATCTGTTGATGTAATGCACTTGAACTGAATTGTAATATAATACACTTGTAGTGTAATAGCAACATTCATGCTTAAGTATAACAAAATGGGGATAAAAGTACAGATAAATATACTTCAAACTATTTGTTTCTACCTAACACTATAATAACATTGCACTGAAAATACGTGTTTATGAGGTTTAGGTTGTAATTGAACTTCACTTCAAACACATTATTGTCATAGTGGGACACTTTAAAAGCACTAAATATACTGTAGTTATGAAGTGCATTTGTAGATCACTTGAAATATCACAGAGGCATACTAAATTAACATATTTTATAGTAATTATAAGTGTGATAGCAGTATGCACAAAATATACTTAAACAACTATAAGTTGCGCTGCAATGCCTTTTTAAGTGTATTTCAATAAGAATGGCAATGCAATTGTACTGTAAGTGTGCTTAATTGCTCATGAATCTTGATTTTCATTAGTGTATTTTAGTGCACTTGAAGTTTCAAAAAAGTTGTTCAATTTTAGTATACTATTTACACTTGAAGTGTAGTCAAATAGATGTTAAGTTGAAGTTAATACATAATTGAATACACTTAACTATACTTGGATTTGACGAAAATAGTACAAAATTTAGAAAATATACTTAGTACACTTTATTATTATTTATTATTATTTACTAGAATTCTTTTTCACCTGGGATGGCTCGGTTCTGGCGCGTTGCCCTCTACTGGACCCAATTCAGTACATAGATCCAAGAGCACAGCTTTAGGGAATTTAAATCGGCATATTATCCAGTCATCGTTGTAGTCCCTGAAGCCTCTTTCTCTCCTGATTCTTCCATTGGCGTAGTCCTCCTGCAGGGCCAGCAGTGCCATCATGCAGCATTACGCACGGGTGTCACCGCAGTATTTAGAAAATTGTGATTGTTAACACCTTGCAAAATCACAGCATCAACTGGTGGTATCTGTCACCCTGAGATACAATTTGAAGACGAAACTCTAATAAGCAAACACACTTTTCTTCATGCAGGTTTGACAGTTTGACGAACAGTATTAAAGTTCGGACCAATAACGAGGACATTAAGTGTAATAACTGCGAGAGAGCTTAACGTCTGCATTTTCTGATTTTTGACATTTGATGATATATGCAAAGTTTTAAAGACAGACATTTAGTTATTTACACTGTGTTCTACAGTTATCTAATGCTAGGGTATTTTATGATATCCTGTATTCCATGCAGTCGGACCATATCATCATCCTGCGCTCCGTAGAGGACTCTTTGACGGTGAGACAGCGCCGATTAAATATTAAGAACCCATTTTTATTTAAGATTTTAGTTGTATTTTACAAGGTGTTTATGGAACAATTATCACTCAGTACAAGCGCAAATAACACTGCTGAATTTAATCTTCATGATAACGTGGATGATATGGAGTGAAGAAATGTGTGTGAGGCATCAATACTTGAAAATATTACGAGTAATCGTTTTTCCCACATGTACTTTCTGCAGTCTGACTTCAGTTCACCACCTCACCATCTGCGTCGCCAATTCCTACTTTGTCTCCAAAATGTGCGTACGCATGGGTCAGAGTTTGCGTGGAGGACCGCACATTCTCCCGTCAAGTTTGTTTTTTATAAATCACAACCTTTGCGTGGGAAGTGGCGTACGCACATTTTTCAGCCACGTTTTGTGCGCACGCCACGTTTATAAATGAGACCCCAGAGGTGTCTTTGTACTTTGTACTTACGGACGCCATGCCCTGTATACCAAATTTATCCAGCGGCTTATAGGCCGACTGGATTATGTCACAGTATTTTTTTCAGGTAGAGATTGATGTCGCGGTCCGAAACTCTTCCCGTCCAGAATTTCACTACGATTGTTAGAATGTCTACGGCTAGAGACGACTCCACATTCCATTCACGCCATTTAGGTTCATTTGATTTGTTGGATACCCCTATTTCCAGAAAACGTTGGAGGGGTGCTTCCTGATAAAAGACAAGCTCAAAGTCTCTGCTATTTGGTAGTGCGATAAAGGAATATACTGTATATCAGTAGCACTTATCCAAGACAACTGAAATAACAAGTCCTCTGCTACATAGTCCCTGCTAGGCGCAGGGCCATTACCAGAGTATTTCAATCGCACCCAGTGTGGGCCAAACTTTGATGCATAAGGCGCTGATTTTTGAGATGCCATATCAGGCGCAATCAGAGTGACTGCTCATTTTCGACTCGTTGATGTTGGATCGTTGGAAACAAATTGGACAAAGACATTTTTTCATGTTTCTTGTACCACTGTCACCTAGACATCCAAACAGGTATACATTTTGTCAGTACGTGTCCACTCAAGATAAATATTATTAAAGTTTTTTAAAGGCTTTATGACCCTGGCAGCTCAGTTTGTACACTGCTGCCACAAGACAAGACAGACAGATAACGAATAACCTTTAAACGCATTTGTCTTTACAGTAATGACAAATAATACACGTTATGTATAAAATATGTGTAATATATAAAAAAAATAACATTAACACAAATTAACATATATAAGCATCTGATCTGACTGAATCTGTACAATCACACTGGATGTGTATATCATGAACAAAACATGCAGCACATTAAAAAAGGGTGCAAATGATTATATATATATATCATTTTATAACCTGTTTGTGTCACTGCTGTTTATTTTCTGGACATAGATTGATGGAAAGAGATCAAGGCATGGCGAGACAGAGTGAAAGGCCGAGGGTCAATGGAAAATTCATGACAGAACAGGATAAAATGTCTGCAGTGGAGCTACAGGAGGACCGTGTCCACTTTGTCTGGCCCAGTGAAAATTGATCCCTGAATCACAGGATCTCAGGATTTGCTCTGCATGGACACATTCACACACCATCAAACCTGCGGCACCTTAATGTAATGAACAAATATCCATGCATATATGTGAGAGAGTACATCCTTCTCATCTGTTTATCTTTCTCTGTTATTGCATTCTTTCATAGCTGCCTGAATAGTATTCATCCAGTGGAGACATTTCCTGGTAATCCATTGAAAAAAAAAAAAAAAAAAAAAAAAAAGACTTCTGCGTCTCAGTCACCATGGAGAAATTGACGCTGAGACAAAATAAAACGTTATTAATTCTGCGATATTAAACACGCCCACTCTCCTTTTCCACTTTTTACATATTCATCATAAAACTAATGCAATTATCAATACAGTAATCTATTTGGCGGTCACACAGTGCAAAAAAGTCATTACTAGTGAGCCTTCTTTAATGAACAAATCTAATGAAGTGCATTAATATGTTAGAAGCAAGATTTCTTTCACCTTAGGGGGTGATATGCCTGTGTGTGTGTGTGTGTGTGTGTGTGTGTGTGTGTGTATGTGTCTGTGGGGGGGCTTAAGTAGTTTTGACATGGGTGAAATGCTTTTTTAAAGACAAAAGAAAAGACAGCCAAAGGAAAACGTTGGATGGGAATATGCAGCAGATGTTAATATAAGAGATTATATCAAACCTTCCTCATTCTAATTCTACCTGCCGAAACATGGATGTGTTGCAAAGGGAAGGCAATGTCTTTTTTGATTTTATAATTCCATGTCGACAAAAGGGGAGCACCTTAAAGAAAGGGTGCAGAGGTGTCCTGAAGGAAAACAAATTCCAACCAACATTACTGCATCTAATCTCCTAGATATACCACATAAGCATCTGCTCACATAGACACATAACATCATGGCAGTAGACTGATTTATTTGCTCAGGGGAATGTAACCCCACCCCCCACCCCCACCCTTCCACAAGACTCCTAAAACATTCTCCATGCATTATTCATGTACATCGCCACAGTTTTTTTTTTTTGCTGACGTGCAAGTCCTCTGACGTGAGGCAAAGGACTTCTGTACAGGACTTTGTTTAAGGGGCATTATGGGATGTGGCAGGATATGGTTATTCGGTCATGTAATGCGCCTCCTCCGTCTGGTGTCTGCTCTGCCTCTTTCTTATGAATTCCGAAAGAGAAAGGAAAAAGAGAGAAAGAGAAAGAGAGCAGCAGCAGCGGCAGTGGATGCCTTGACCGATGAAAGGCCAATTACTGGATGGGTTTCCTCGCTGTGTGCTGGGAGGAACAGCGCGCTGATGGCATTTACAGACAGCAAATAAAGCTGTTGGACTGAAAACACAGACACCAGCTTGTACACATGAACAAGTAAAAAAGGCAATCGCAACAACAGCAAAAATGTTATATCAGATTATATTTATCAACAAGTGCACTTTCACGTATCACAATTTACTCCAAAAAAAATAAAGACAAAAAAAGAGTGCAGCAGCTCTGAAAAAAAGCCACTCTACATTTGACGACAGCACTCCGCAGCAGCAGCCCTCTCTGATTCTAAAATCTAAAATAGCTTTTACTCTCACCACCAACCACTCCATCCCTTAATCTCTTCATGGAGATCCATTACCATATTAATAATGAGATGTGAACCGGTCATAGATTAAACTCAGCAATAAAGCAGCCTGCCAGGCACTCACACTGAGTCATTTTAATGACAGTGTGATAATTATAACTGCATGTTTCAGAATTGACAGGCAGGGCCCCCTTCATTCATCACACACACCAGTCACGGCGCCAGGATTCCAGTTTTGGATGGGCCAGACCAATTGTGGGTGGGCCTTAAATTAAAAACGTTATCGAATCCCTGTTTAACCTAATACAAATGTCTGGCTAATATACTGTTATATTATATATATATTATATGTGCTTACATAATAAAGATTGTAATAGCTTGATGCTATTTATATGTTGTTGCATTGTAAAAAGTTTCGGTGCAAAGGACGGACCTATCCGCGATCGCTCTCCTTGGTTCTGCCCAAAAGAAGAACGCTTTGGACTCTCCATTATGCACCATACCTGGCTGTGCTATAGCGCATCTCTCCTAACCTAAGGCCTATCGACTGTAAAAGTGGTCAGGAATCTAATATTTCCCCAAAACATAGTTTAGTTCTGCTCGTATAACATGAGGCCGAATATTTCACAATTCTTTTCAATAGTTTTCAACAATATACAGATCAACAACACTGCCCAACAGTTTCAATCAATAGCTACTCGGCCACAGAACATGTTCATTGACAACGTCATGTGTCATGTAAAACAAGACTCAAGTTATTTCCTTACTTTAGTGTGATGATTCATGTTATAAACATGTTTAACAAAAATAAATAAATCGCATTAACAAGCCCTAAAGCATTATTGGCCATAACAAGAGAAAACCATGAGGGAAAAACAACTTGACAACAGTAACAAGCTGTTAATAGAACTGCGCCTGCAGCTCTGTAGCGGGTTATGAATTGATTATTTTAATCCACATCTCATATAACGGCATAATACAATACAGGCAGAGTAGCCTTCACATACCTTACTGTTATGCTCTGGCGGTCCTACACAATTAAACTCCCTAAAGAAGAAAGTACCGGATACTTTAGCACTGGTTGAGTTGCGGGCTCATCCACGGTAGACCGATCCCCAGGGCTATATCCATAGGGGCTATATCATCTACTTGCGAGGCAGAGGCAAAGGAACTATAGCACCGGCGCTGGCCGCGCTAGCCGCTAGCATCGTTAGCATCCGGCGGTGTCCGAGACAAAGATGTGCTCGGCGTTGTGGATCTCAGCTCTCCTTCATCTCCTGGTTGCAGCGATGACTCTGAGACCGCTCGTGCACGTTTAAGGCACCTAAACAACGACTGTTGCAACCTCGTCCTTTACTGGAAGTGATTTTCACACTCTCAGATCACTGGGAGCTAGCCTAGCATACCGACAAGCTATATCCGATCCGCTGAACTTGCGCAGAAACATAAAAATAGACATGACAAGTTTTTTTTTTATTGTTTTAGAAAGCTAAACATTAAGACAATTTTAGCACAAATTATGAGATTATTTGCCGATTTTTAATCATTCTTCAACAAATTATAATATATTAATTAATTAATGTTTTGGGTGGGAATGTTGAAGAATGGGTGGGCCTAGGCCCGTCAGGCCCACCCATAACGCCGTGCCTGACACACACACACACACACACACACACACACACACACACACACACACACACACACACACACACACACACACACACACACACACACACACACACAGAGAGAGAGAGACAGTGTCCTCTTCTACTCCTTCCATGTGTTAAATATAAGCATTTGGCCTTAATCAGTTGTCTGCATTATAAATAGGCTTGAATATGACAAATTGGCTTATTCACCTGCTAACTGGCAATGAGACAAGGGCCAGTGTGTCAGAACAAATGGAGAGGAGGGTGATGTAGATGCTATTGGTAGCAGATTACATCTGTTCAGAACATTGTTGGAGGCCGAAGCAGTTTCCTTCTCGTGTTCCTGACTTGGCAAAATCACAAAATACACACACTCAAACTGCATATTTTCTATTTCCTCTTGCATACCCCAGTGCTACAAATAACCCCTGACACTGTGAGAAACAGTAAATATGAGATAATGTACTGTATTTAAAAAAATAAATAAAAAAAAAAACATCTGCAGAATGGCAAATGATGTGTTGATATAAAAAGTATTTGGTGTGGGATAATCTCAGCAGGAGTGCTCATTATTTAGTTATTAAGCTGTAAAACCCAACATATACAAAATATTGCATATTCAGTTTACTGTTGCTCTGTGTCTGACACTAAGCTGCTATTGTGTGCAACACATTGTATTCTGTGGCTTTGAGTGACACAGCGGTTGGCGTCTAATCTGAGTGTAAGCGCCGCAGACTGGGTGAGAAACGATGTTAGTTTCCCTTGTTGCCATGGCGGAGAAGAATGTGTGTGTATGTGTGTGTGTGTGTGTGTGTGTGAGAGAGAGAGAGAGAGAGAGAGAGAGAGAGAGAGAGAGAGAGATGCTTTGTTTTCTTGATTTCAACTGTACACGTGTGCCACGCTTGACAGATTGGAAGAGAAAAAACAATAATTGTGAGGCCACACAAACAGTTGCAGTTAAAAAACAAAACAAACTGGAATGTGTATGTGACATGAAAATATCAGTTTGAGAGACGGAGAAACATATTATTTTATGCACACAGCAAGTTCAAGTCAGATTAGGTCAAAACACACATTATGGTTCCCTCTGTGACAAGCACACACACACACACACACACACACACACACACACACACACACACACACACACACACACACAGACTCAGCAGACATGAGGTAATGAAAAGAGCCCTGTGCAGTGATGTTTGTATGTGCTTGACTGCATCTCAGGCTGATCATAGCAGATGGTAGTGTTGTAGTCGAGGCTCTGAGGCCTCTGTGTGCAGCACATCGTGGTTGAGAACAGCACTGCAAGATTTTGAATGACAAGATCCAAGACTAATCCATACCACTGATGACTTACAACAGTCAAGATAAATATATAGAGATATGAATGTTTTTGCATCCTCCAAATAATACATTTGTCATTGTAAAACAGAAACCATAAAAACAGCATCATCATTATCAGCAGCAGCAGCAGCAGCAGAGGCATAGAAGAGAAATAACAATAGTTAAAAGCAGGTAAGAGAGATACACTGGGAAACTATAGCATGATGAATGTAGAAAATATACAGACATTGTATCTGAAATTGACATATGAGAGTATGCTAATTCTGATGTTGGAAATTTAAAAATGTAACAAATGTGTAAGGTATAGTATCTCCAAAAGTGGCATTTGGCATGAAATCCAGTGGACAGAAAGGTCTTGGTTTATCAGATTAGGCCACTGAACATTTGAAAACCATGACTTTGCGTATGGCTGTTCTGAAATTCTTGACTTTACATGTATGTTGACTACTAAACAGAATTTGATTCATGAGCTGTCTTCGTGTAAAATCCCACAACAGCACAAACTACTGCGTTGATTGGTTAAGGTGCTCCCTGACTCCTGAATTTAATTTTCATCTATTTTTAAATGTATTATATGTTCAGTTTTCTCCATTGGAACTCATGTTGAAGTCGAGTCGTCTGAGACATGCAAAGATGCAATCACAGTACACTCTGATTCAACAGTTGGCTTAAATGTGCAAGCTAAATTGAGCTTCTTCTTATTTTCAAACTTTTTCTATTGAAAATTAAATTCTGAATTCTTACATTTTGAAATCCAGCAGCACGGTGGTGCAGTAGTTAGCACTGTGGCCTCACAGCAAGAGGGTCCAGGTTCGAATCCACTGGCTTCTTTGTGGATGCATGTTCTCTTTGTGTTAGCAGGGTTTTCTCAGAGTTCTCCAGCTTCCTCACACGGCCCAAAGAATGGTTGTTTGTCTCTGTGTGCCCAGGGTGTACCCCACCTCTCGACCAATATCACCCTGAAAAGGATAGGCGCTTACAGATAATGGACGGATGGATTGAAATCCAACAATTCAGCATGAACATTACTAATTCAAATTCTTGCAACATCTGCTCATGTGTTTTCTATAGAACTAGTGCAGAGCCCGTTGAAAATGTGCCTGTTTGGAACAGGCCGATTGCTTGGCCTGTGGTATTGCTGCTTGTAGAATTCTTCAAAACCAAATTGTACCCCAAAATTACTTACAGAAGGACCCCAAACCACTTCATATGCAACTCCACTGTAGCCCTTTAGCCTATACTAGTGACTTACAGTGTAAAATGTAATCATAAAATATTACAATGACAATGTGGAGTAATCGGACAATAGCCTCATGGACTCATGGCAGTGCTTTACCCACCGGCCCGTTATGAGAGCTAATCAGCACATATCAGTGTTAATCAACCAGCAGAACCAGACCGTTTGTGTGTGATTGTGTGTGTGTGTGTGTGTGTGTGTGTGTGTGTGTGTGTGTGTGTGTGTGTGTGTGTGTGTGTGTGTGTGTGTGCACACGCAGAGAGAGACAGAGAGAGACAGAGACAGAGAGAGAGAGAGAGAGAGAGAGAGAGAGAGAGAGAGAGAGACGTTGTCTCGTGTTGTTTGATCATTAACGTAGTGCTACTTTGCACATTTTTGTGGGCCTGAGGTGTATGTCACATTTTAGCTGCCAAAGCTCCGCTGCTCTCTCTCTCTCTCTGTCTCTGGTCCTGCTCACTGCTCACTCAGTGTGAGAAGGGGAGGGGCCACCGGCTAGAGCAGCAAAAGCCAATGTGTGCTTCTTTTACCGACGATATCTTTTGCGTTTCTTATCCAAACAACGTCAAACTTGCCACTGCACTTACGCGTGCAAGACACCTGTCAAGTTTGAAATCCATCGGACTAACGGTTCTAGAGATATGCGCTTAACACCCCCCCCACACACACACACACACACACAGACAGACAGACGTTCCTGCAATTTATAGATAGATATCAGCAGTCACATTTGGGAGTTAAAAAAAGAACATAAAGTCAAGAAAGTAAAGCAAGGACAGAAAAAAAGTATTATTAAGGGATGAGGGCAACAGGCTCATCAACACCATTACGCCTGCACCACTAGAAAAGTCTCTTACCTGAACAGTGTGTACCCGGCAGTGCTTATGTCCCATTATAGCCTGTGGAAATGACCATTATCTGTGGTACTGCCCCTGCATTAACCTGTGGATGTGTGTGCACATCTGTATTTCAATTTTACAGCCTTTAATGGTGATTGTATGCGAGTCATTGTTCAACTCTGAGCAGTTTTCTGCTGAACAGAGGCAGGAAGGCAGGCAGGTAAGCCAATCTGTGCTGTGTTCTCATTAACCGCCTGTGGATGCACAGTGAGTGAGGGGGGGAAAAGACTGCCGTAAGAGGGAGAGAGAAAGTGGGAAAGAAAGAAAAAAACACAAACGTGGGAGATTTTAGCTCCAAATCCTGTAAATAAGGAAAAGGAGAAAAGGTTTTTCTTCCTCTACATTTGTGAGCCTGTGAGAGGAGGAAGGGCAGCGAACAACCTGCGAAGGGAGCTTTTGCTGGTTAATCAGGATGTGTGTGCTTGTGGGTGTGCATCGATTCACGTGGGTGCGCAGTGCTTTTCTGACTATGTGCACCGCAAATGTGTGTAAATTGGCACGGGTACTTGCACTGGTCTGCCTAAGTGTGTGCGTGAGAGTCTTGTGTGTACATGAGCTTACAAATGCAAGTATGCATCCCAGCCCATCTGTACGTCTTTATGGAGGGGAGTAATTGAGTGGTGGAGGACAGGGCTCAGCACCGCAGGGAGCCAGCTGGAGTTATTGAGGGATGAGAAGTCTACTTCTGGGAGCCAGCATCTCTCTCTCTCTCTCTCTCTCTTTTTCTCTCTCTCTCTCTCTTTGCCCCTCAAAACAAGGCAACAGGGGTGGGGGTGGAGTGCCTAAACTATATTTGGAGGGATGGAGGGAGAGAGGGAGGGAGAGAGAGAGAGAGAGAGAGAGACAGACAAGAGAGGGGGAGATGAGCAACAAACCTCTCCGGGAGATGCATCTCCTGCACTTGCATAAAGCAGGAGGAGAGGAGTGGGGGTGGAAGGACGAAGAGAGGGATGGGATGGGGAATAGCCTCGGGGAGCTGCATCTACTCCTTTAGCAGAATACACTTGGAGTGGGATGGGGGTAGGGGTGGGGGGGGGGGGGGGGGGGGGGTGGTTGGGTTGAGGTTGCTGGCATATAAACACATAAACCTTTTTTAAGAACAGAGTTTGGACACAGATAGGTGTCCATCACACAAACAGAGCATTAAGTTTCACGGGCACATTTCGACCTTTATTCAGACTGCAATGCTCCTTGTTTTATAAGTGAATGTAAGTACAGTATAAGATAACACTCCCATGTGTTATGTGTGTGAACTGATAAAAAGGTCAGGGAAGCTGTATTATGGATACACAAGCGAAGGAGAAGAAAGAGGGAGAACAAAGAGAGAGAGAGAGAGAGAGAGAGAGAGAGAGAAAGGGCAGAAGTCTGGCATGAAGAGACAGAGCAGATAGAAGAGATATGGGATAGATAGGGTTAGCGGAGGAGGGAGGGAAAGAAAGATGAGGAGGTGTGGTCGCATGCTGCGAGAGGACGGCTTTGTGACGTCAGATGTCACACCTACTGCACCACATACGCACATTTAGACACACACACACTCAAACTTTAAATGGGCTGGTTAGGGGTTAGGCAAAATATAAAACTAAGAGGTAAAGATAAAGAGACAGATGTGTGTGAGAAGCAATTTAGTGGTCAAGGGTTTGGATGATGAAGCCATAGCTGATAAGTGTTTCTTTTTTAGCAGACTGCAGCTGAGGTCTGATCAGTCTGGGATCAGGATGCAGGGTAAAGCATACCAAGTCCAGACATGCCAGCTGTTCGTAATACTGCCTAATGGAGTCTGATGGGAAGAGGGCTCTCACTATATTTTTGTTTGAGTGGATGTAACACTTGTTCTAAGAGAACACGAAAGTAAAGAGTATCAACACACTGGACTAATGCTCCCAAAACTGTGCATTACCAAATGATGCCTTTTAGGACCGTACAATTTAAGTATTTCCTAATTATAGTACTTGTGCATGAAATGTCTTCAGCCTTGTGTACGTTTGAGAGGCTTTTAGTACGATAGCTTTAAATTCTAATCACAACAATCATCATCACAGTAAATTGAATTAAAAATCTTACATATAAGATGCTATATGGATATACGTCGCAGTAATCATGCCTTTGACGAGGGAGCTCAGACTGTGTGAGGGGCTCTTAGATTAGATCATGACAGACGGCTTGCTCTTGGATTCCAAGAGAACATTAGCGCAGACACTTCAGAGTCAGCAGTACAGAACATGTCTTTGCAGTTCACTGTATTTTTATTTTATTTTTTTTGGGGCATTTCAGCATTTAATGGAAAGGACAGCTATATATATAAGGGGAGAGAGAGGGGGAAGACATACAGGAAATCGTCCAGGCCGGACTCAAACCCAGGACCTTCTGCATCATGGAATACCCCTTTATATGTGCGCGCCTGCTCTCTACCAACTGAGCTAACCCAGCCACAGTTCACTGGATTTTTGAGTAAATGAGCCATGCCGTTGCATGCAACTGCCAGCAATAGAGTTACAGTCAGTGCTGAGTAGCTTTGTTAACCATACACTGTGGGGCATGCAACATTAGTAAAGCCACAATGAGTCAGACAATACATTCAATTTAAAGGTACCTAAATATATTTGCATGCACGTCCAGATAAATACCCCTGAACGCAGAGTCTGTGACACACATGCACAGTGCTGCATATCATTGACCAATGGCGTATGACATGTGAGAGAATCTGTGGAAGAAACTATCATCTTTGCAGGCCTGAGTGATGAAGTGCTTGAGGATGGGGACAGATTTTCTCCCTAAAAGCCCGGCCAGTAATTTAGGATCACATTTCGATCACGAATGTCAATTAACCGAGTCCTGAGTACACAGCTGCATCATCATCATAAATCACACTTCCTCCCGGGATAGATGGTTGAGCTGCTGGCAGAGTTCATGCAGTGCATTTGAACAAGTGAAGAAAGAAACTTCAATAAAACAACAACAATATTAGCTGCCAAGTTATATCGGTGTAATTCTAAACAGACACTGTTTGTGCGTCAAAGCTAGCCTGACTCCGCCCTCCTACGTACTTTGGCTCAATTTTCATTTCCCTTCAGTACTCCGTCCGGGTTTGCGGTATATTCTTGGGTTTTCTCGTGCCAAATATTTGGCGGTCCAATCAGTGAACAGAGGGAGTGGCTGAGAACGATGACGTTGAGGACATGCGCTACAAAGATGCGGGCGAAGCCGTTTGGTCCGTTGTGGCAACGCTGCAGAATATCCAGAAGTTAAAGCCCGAGCAAGAGAAATCTTTGCTGAGTTGCGTTGGTGGCCATGATGTTGTGGCCCTCCTCCCCATGGCATTTGTGAAAAGTTAGATTTTCCAGCTCGCTCCGTTAGTGGTGAACAAGGGGGTAAGCCTCTCTTCAGAACTCAAATCTATGAATCCTATGGCGCCATTTTGATGCTAACAAGCACTCATCTGCCGTTAGCATTCCATTGACTGCCATTCATTTTGACGTCACTTTGACAGCGAATAACTTTACATCTGAATCGTTCAAAGACTCTATTTGTCCATTGTTTATTTTTAAAGAAACACGACAATGTATAAAAGGCTCCATTACCTTGTACCTCACGTTATGGCTCCGTAGCAGACGTTTTTGTAAAAATAGGCTAACGATTGTGTCATAACCACACGACTTACTGTCGCACAGTAGAGGAATTAGCGTATAGTACAGGAGGAGCTCACAGGCAGTTTCGACTTACATTAGCTGTTTAAGCTGAATTACCAATGTTAACTAGCATTTTAGTTAGCAATAATTAGCCTGTGCCTATGTTATCTCCTTACATATACCTACACTCTCCGTCTCTGCAAGATTGGGAATGATTGAGATTTCTCTTGGCACAGCTACCAGAAGACTTACAACTTTCAGACACGTTGCTCACATCACATCTACATCTTCAAGCTCAGTTTGAGGCTGCGCAGTAACGCTCAGCGCTCACCGGAAAAGTGCTTCTAATATCCTTCACTGGTCTCCGTCCAGAGTAATGGGATCTGTTTGTCCAGTTTATATACTGTCTATGGTGGTGAAGGAGTTGGCTTAGGCTAACGCTAACAATGCTAATGCTAAATATAAGCCAATAGTTTTTGTCGCTCTCCCCTCTTGTTGCACATGCGCATGACATACAGTACGTCATGACCAAACGCTAGCGATTGGTTATGGCAGATTCAGAGTGGCTCTGGGCAGATCCAATAGTTTTAAACTTTAACAGAGTACCTGCCTTCAAGGAAGTTAACACTTGTCAATGGAGAGTGGCCAGACTCTCTGTATAAATGAAGTGTACGAGAGTCTGGTAGGACCAGGCTACATCAAAGCTACTGCTTTCGTAAAAGATGCTGTGCAGGTATAGTAGTGGTAAGTTGTAAGTAACACTGTATTTAAAAAACTGAAAACTGTGACTTAATTACTATAATACTTTGCTTGAAGGCGTCATAAAATGCCTTTATATTGTCATAATGAATTATGTTCAGTCTCTGTGAAACAGAACTAATCTGCGTTGACATCAGGGCGGCCGCTAACTCACCCAGTAAGAGCGTTTGCCTCATGTTGGCTGAGTCCTGCAGCAGCCCGAATCCGACCTACGGCCCTTTGCTGCGTGTCATCTCCCATCTCTCTCCCCCTTTCATGTCCATCCACTGTCACTATAATAAAGGGAAAAGCCCCAAAACATAATCTTAAAAAATTAAAATCTGCATTGACATCGACATAGAAAACAATAGTGGCAGTCATGTAACTGGATGTGTAAATTAACATTTACTCAAGTATTGTACTTAAGTACATATGTGTATTACTTTAACTGAGTATTTCCATTTTCTTCTAGTTTCTGGTTAGAGGGAAATGTTCTACTTTTTACTCCACTACATTTATTTTAAAGCTTTAGTTACTAGTTACTTTGTAGATTTAGAGTAGTAATACAAAAATATAAAAATCAACTTATAAATTATGATGTACTTTTATAGGTTAAACTACAGCAGTATATGAAATAACTGAAATAAGCTCCACCTTTACCAGCTGCATCATTAAAGTGATGAACACATTAATTAATTAATAATTATATACCAATAATATAATAGATAATCTGCACAATGAGTAGTTTTACATTGGATACTTAA
Source organism: Perca flavescens (assembly GCF_004354835.1). NCBI lineage: Eukaryota > Metazoa > Chordata > Actinopteri > Perciformes > Percidae > Perca > Perca flavescens. The sequence goes on along the minus strand of NC_041338.1, from coordinate 12,654,284 downwards.
AGTAGACTATGCTGCTATGCTGATACTTTTAATTGTAAAGCATTGCTACTTGTTATGTGGCAGGGAATAATAGGACCCAAACGCAGAGAGAGGCAGGCAGGCAGGAGAAAGTTGGCATTGAGGATTTATAGTGAACGAAAAAACGTCAGCACAGAGACTGTAAAAAACACTGGGAAAAACTCACTGGGAAAAACTCACAAGAACAAAAGAACGCAGGGAAGATTCCAAACAAAAGCACATGGCTGAGAAACGCTGACAGGGCACAAACAGACAGGGCAAAAACACAAAACGATCTGAAAAAAGACAAAGGAAACGCAGAGGCTAAATAAACTAGGTAACGAGCAAACACGGGACAGGTGACACCAGGGCTGGGGAACAGGTGGAGCACATCAGACAAACAGGAAGTAAAACTAGACATGACAAGACAGGAAACACGAAATATACACAGTCCACAGAATACAATATACAAAACAGGAAACATACAGAATAATAATAACAGGCAACAGAAATATAAACAATCCAAACAGAAACACTACTTTTACTAAGGTAAAAGATCTACGTACTGAGTGCACCTCATTTTGGTAAAACCAGCTTTTGTTGTTGTATTTACAACATATACAATAGTTTTATGTAACAGTTCACAGGATGAATCTAAAAGTCTCTAAAAATAAATTCAGTTTGTTAATTTATCATTGAAATAAAATAAACTGCTCATTTTTGAAAAACACAGCTACACTCAAAAAACAATATATATAACATAAACATAAACAATGTATATATATGAGACAATAACACAAAGTGAAGATTGACAACATGCTCTAATCAAAATGGATGACCTGGCCAACGTTGTGCAAACAAAAGTTTTAATGAAATGGAGTTCTGTTGCTGTCATGTGAGTTGTGTAGCTCAGTCGCCCACATAAGGCTGATTTGAGGTGCTGTATAATTACACTCGGTTCACAGTAATTCTCTGCAGTTTCAGTTCATGAATAATCCGGCATTATGATCAGCGGGTAGGCAAGCTGTGGGCAAATCCACTAACAATATTGTCAACCCACACGCAATCATGCAATCACCGGGTTTTAGAATATTAGTGGTGAACACATAGTGTATCAGCTTTGATGGACTGTGAAGGATGTGTTACAATTTAAAAAACACCTACACACCCACCGGCACAGTGTAATGCACTTCAGGCTCCAGGGAGAAGCAAAGTCACTCCATTTATTAATGATATCACTTCAGCTCAATATCAGTTGAAACCCTGAAAATGGATATGAGGTAGCGTGGGATGAGCAAGGCAAAGTTCTATAAATCCTCCTTTCACTTCCTGGAAATGTTGTTGGTATCAAAGAGCTTTTAAAGACTGCAGGCATGTCTGTAAATCATACGGAGAGGAGCAGAGCTGTTATAATTGCTTTGCAATGCCTGTGATGCCCCATCGCATTATCCCTGTCATAGATTATTGCATTTTTATTGTTAAGTGCCTCGTAAAAATAGCATCGATACATGAACATTGATTTGTGCATGGCAGGGTAAGCTCTCACATGGTGAACATACATGATCCACAAGCATGCACGCACATGCACGCTCGATGGTGTTTTTTGCCCCCAACGGCTCCTTCCAGGCAAGGCTGTGACCGCTGCCTTCAAGGCACCTAACCCTAACCTTAACCCTAACCCTAACCCTAACCCTAACCATAACCATAACCATAACCAGTGCCTAATCCTAATGCCTTCCAGGCAGCGCTGCCTGGAAGGAGCCGTTGGGTGCAAAAAAACACTGATAAACCACACACACAGACACAAACACAACACACACACACACACACACACACACACACACACACACACACACATACACACACACACACACAGAAAAAAAGAGTGTGCAGAGGCAGTCACATGGACAAGAGGATGCCAGCATCAGATCTGCATGCCTGGTCTACTGAGACACAAGGCTGAATACATGGATGTGTCCAGATGGGCAAGAGAGGGAGAGGAAGGAGAGACTGGAGGGAGAGACCCATGCTGCTGGTGCTCACTTTGAAACTGAGCTTCTTGTCACAATTGAATGAATGAATGTGTGTGTGTGTGTGTGTGTGTGTGTGTGTGTGTGTGTGTGTGTGTGTGTGTGTGTGTGTGTGTTTGTGTGTGTGTGTGTGTGTGTGTCGGTGTTTGTACTGTGGAGCATTGTCTGTATTAGCTCAGGCCCGGTTCCCACATCCTGGCTGGTGGTCACACAGTTGCACCACCAACCACACACACACACACACACACACACACACACACACACACACACACACACACAGCGACACAATGCACAGGCTTATCAGAGAGAGCAGAACCCTCCTCTGATTAATAAGCTATGGCACTGCAGAGTCACAAGAATCCTAACAAAATCTGGTTCGCTGCAGGCTGCAAAAAGAACAAAAACTACATCAATCTTGCTCCTCAGAAATTAAAGATGATTTAAGTCCTGATAATTTTTTGGGAAACCAGGACCAGAACAGACCAGCCTAGTTTGGCCAATCTAGTCTGTAAAAGTTGTGTTCCAAAATCAGCTCACCGAGAAACCACTCCACTACTCCCAATCCTTTATCACCAAAACCTACTGGGGTTCACAAGAGACTCTCCGCTATTATTCAATTCAGTCAACCATTAATATTAATTGTTTTGTCTGAGCAAGGCCAATCCCCTCACCATAAAGGACTAGATGTTGTTCATTACCGTCACAGAGCTGTCTTACGGTTTTTTTCAATTGCTAAACGTCAGTGGGCACAACTGGAGTCACATGTGCAAAACTCAAACTCCAGTCTGCACTACCAACAGTCACCTGAGCTAAACAGTTCACATCACCTGCAAAACAGGCTCAGTGCAGCCAAACACTATGCACAATCCTCACTGAGAGAACACACACTGTCACTCAGAACACACTGAGGGTAAAAACACTAGCGTCAAACACCAATACAGAAATTAAAAACTTTTTCATCTTTACAGTTTGAACAATTTGAGTGACTTTTACACTACTCAATAGTTTATTTAAGGACAAAATATAGATTGTATAGCATACCAATTTTTACATAAGGTAAAAAAGAGGGAATGAAAATCAGCAGTTTTCTTCAATATAGTATTTTGTATTTTTTATGGAATTACTGGGGAAAAAAAACTAAAGGTACATACGTAACAGTACCAAAGAATATTGTGACTAATCCTGCCTTGCTCCAGCATCATGTGGCAAGTTTTCTTCATCACATTGGATGTCTGCATCATCTCTAAATAAAAATGAATGTGGTGTTTCTATTGCTTTCACCGCCATTAAGAACGCAGTTTTACTATTGTAAAGATATAGTGTTTTTCACTTTTTTTATAGCTGTGTACATAACCTCAGACATCTTACCTGGACATATTATTGTGCCCACTGTCGTTTAGCAATCGGAAAAAACTGTAATTACAGAGACATGATCTTAGTATGCTATGTGTGTGTGTGTGTGTGTGTGTGTGTGTGTGTGTGTGTGTGTGTGTGTGTGTGGGTGTGTGTGTGCTTGCACTCATAGGGGTTTATCTCTGAGTATAGCTCATAGTTCTACATGTCTGCCATTCCTCTGTGTCACATCATCGGCCGTCTAGCACAATCAATCAAGAGAGCCCATTGTGCCTCACAAAAAGCCAATGAGCTGCATCAATAACTGAGCCTGCGCTCCCCACCCATGAATATTCCCCTAATGAAACAAACACAGGCCTGGAAGCCAGAGAAAAAAAGGCTGCAGGCGACAGGAATGTCCGTACCTTGGCTCTTTCTGTCTCTGAAATATGTACAATGAGGAGATAGTAAATTGAGAAACTGAAGAAAAAAAAAAAGAAAGAAACACATGCGCACATTGATCAACGTGCTGCTTTTTGTCTTCTTGCATGTAAGCTAACGTCGTTAACAAAAGGGCACTAGCTGACTGTAACCCATTCACACTGATACCCATCCCCCAAAGATGCAACAAGAGAAAGCGATGGGACGAAATAATTGCCACACTCACTTCTTACAAACATCACACATGGAAGAATCACAGTCCATGTCCTCCCTCAAGCCGCCTTCATTTCCATTAAAACAACATATCAATCCACAGTCCCTATTAACCCGGGGACCCGGGCCATCCTGAGCCTGCACTAGCTGGAACACTTTGCAGCGAAAACAGTGTGTTCATCACTTTGCCTCCCACTACTGCCATTAACTCTGTGCTAAGACCATTATTTAAACACTGAAAGCAGGGCGAGTAATTTGGAGCGACGCAGTGCCAGCTCTAACGTGTATTCTATAGCCGCAGCTGCAGTGTGTAGTCTGGAGTCTGTCGATGGGCCAGTAAGAGACGCTCCATTGAGCCTCCACAAACAACACAAGACAGAAATGAACCACTGAGGCAGGAGAAAAGGGGGCATGTTTTTCCTCTAACCGAAAGAAGACGGATGACAGAGCATAGAAGTGAGGGAGGAGCGGGCAGAGAAAGAGACAATGGAAAAGAGAATGGAAAGGAAAAATGGAAGAACAAGGGAAATGTTATGATTTATTAAGTCATATGTTAGACCGAAGCACCAAGGAGGCAAATACGTCAGCCAGGTGTACTCAGTGAGAAAACAGAAAGACCATAGATGCCTTTCTACCTTACCATAGCAACACAAAAGATGCATGTGACCCTTAATCCATAGCCTTTCCACTCGCTATGAGTCACATGGATCCCCCCTACCTGTGCCATCTCTAATGCTCTTTGCCCACAAGCACAAGCACACACACCTTACACGGCACTGTGCGTTCCCTCCCCACAGAGCACATCATTCATCTCAACAACAACAGCGATATCTACATCCAGCTCCCCCCCGGGGAGGCCGGAAGCCGGCACTCTCCGCACATACAGTACTGTGGGTGACTTCAACGATCGCTGCCAGTCTGAGAGAGAGGAAAGCTATTCTAGACCCCTACAGGAAGCACAGCGCTGGTGTGAATCCCGTGTCTGAGGCACTTCAATCCTCGAGAAACAAAGACAGACGCATGGCCTTTGACGTCAGCGTGGTTGTAAAGGCAAAGACGAGGGGCGAGATTAACAGGAGCTCTCTGAGGGGGGGCAGAACCTCTTCCTGTTGCTAGGAGGCACTGAGTATCTCATCTTTTGATGGCTGAATGTCTTTAAAAGAGGGACACATTTAGAGGGACGGGTAGAGAAAGACTGACAACTGATAATGGGCTGTTATCCGTCGGGTCAGATTGTTCTTTACAGGTTCACTTTACCAGGACCTATTGTTCGTTCTACCATATCAGGTGTGGCTGTTGATGCAAGTGACAGTCCATCTACACCAGTATGGCCATAATCTCTTAACTGCTAAAGATGGGTTACACTTTAGATTACGGCCCGCAGTGTATAGCATCATTTTTCCTAATTGATGGTGTAAATGACCTATTCTAAAATATTAGAATAGTAAATACTGTGAATTAGGAAGAATACATTCCGGGTTGTAATCTAAAGCATTACTCTAAAAACATGTCACCCTTTGGTTGCATAGTTCCAGTGGTTTATAAGGCAATCTACAAAACTCCACAGCTCCAAAGACACATAGTGGCATCATTGTGATCAACATTATCAGTGGTATCGACATTTTTGTGCATTCCTCAGACAGTGGACAACACTGAAAATGTCAAAAGAAAGCAGTGGATGTGCTTTTACCTTGAATAATAATCTTTTGTCTCGTATGAAGAGGATCTACTCCTCTGATGGTTTGATCCTCAATTTCTTGATCACATTAGGTCATGTTACATGCTCATCAAGGAATTAGGATATTGTGACGCAGTTGTGTGCGGTGAGATGATTAGACGCTGTGATTGATGGGAGCCATCCAATGAGCCCCAATTAAACAGTAAGCACTCACCACATCGGCCAATGACAACACGAGTCATACTGCGCGTAGAGAAACGAGTGAAAGGTCAATGGGGCTGCCTAGTTAGCAGACCTGTCTAATGTCCACTATCTCTGTGATTCGAATGCATGTCTTTGTGTGTGCGAGAATGTGTGTAAAGGGTGGACGCAGTGAGTTTCTTTATGAGGCACACAGTCTTTTAACACCTTAGCAGAAGCTGCTGGCTCCTTTGTCAGGGCTTCTCTCTTTGTGAGCAAAGAGAAATCCTGATTATAACAGAGGCTGAAAAGACGAGCAGCTCTTCCTCTTTAGCACACCTACTGAAAAAAAGGTGCACAGATGAACTCACGTGTATTATTAAAGACAAAAGCGCACAGACTTAACAAGATTATCTTGTTTAATTTGATTTTCAAATGTGTCTTGCAACAAGACACAAATAGATGCTATTATGCCATAAGCTTAGAATAAGTAACGTGTAGGCCTGTGTAGGACTCTTCCTGTCTCCTGCTAACCGCGCCGGAAAACAGTACTGCAAATGCAAAGTAAAGGCAATCCTTAGAGGAAGTACTCATGATTTCCCTATTATTGTAAAATGATTCCTCCATTTATTGTATGAAGCCTATCTGTACTAAAACAGACAGAAGAATATAATTGTCTGTGCTGTTCTAGAGCAACCCTGTCTTCTACAATTACAGCTCTGCATTCCCGGATTTATGTTCAATGGCAAGATTCAAACTACTGCGACTACAGAAACTACTTTCTGGTTGCTTGCCTTTGGCACTGCGGGTCCATCAAGCCTCATTTTTTATTTGTAACCATGAATTTCATGTGAACCTTAAACAAGGTGTCTAATAGCCAACTTTTTTGGCATGCAGGGGAAACCCTACTAAAGGACTATTCAATTAAAAGAAAAGTCGAATTTGAAAAACGCAGTTTTGTGCAAGTTTCGCAGATATGTGGAGTCTTCAAATATTCCATCTGATACACTGAGACAGAAATCCTAATTTACACAGAACAGGTTTCTTTAGCTAATATGATGTTATAATTAATTCATAGTAGATAAAGAAGACCACAAAAGTTAAGTATGATTTGAAGACATTTAGAAAAAAACTATTGCAAGTTAATTGACATGAATTAGTACATTTTATTATGTTGTAAATATAAAACATTTGGTAAAATTTTGTCTGTCAGCTCCTCATCTGTGTAGAATCATATGTTGCTCCCAGCTGCTCCAGCCATTAACACTGAAGGAAAAAAATGTAATGTAAAGAATTCAGAATAGGTAAAAGCTCTAACACTGTGCCCATCAACAAGCTAAGTTTATTTTTTATGCGTAACTTTAGATATTTCTTATGGCCATGTTCTGCATCCTCCAACCCTTCTTGCTGAGCTTTTTGTTTGCAGTATGATAGTATTTACTCATATCTACTGTATTATACTTTACATACTACATGATTGGCTACTGTCTGATGATAGCTATCAATAAAAATACAGTGACAGTCCCTTTACATTACTGTTTTACTTAATAGTGTTCCCATTGCTTCCTAAACATTTTAACAAAGTAATATCTTTACACATGAAGATGAGTATCTGGTATGATGTGTAGATATTTAGGTGTGAGTGAGTGACACTTCCTTATTGCCACTGGAGAGCAGCACCCCCCCCACACCCACACGCACACACACACACACACACACACACGGCTGTCCCCATCAGTCCTACACACTGGTGGACAACAAAACCGTGCCACTACTCACGTCCGATTCAGATCTGCAGGGGAATATCTCTGCACAGGCCCGCTGCTGATTTTAATAAATAACTCAGCCGTGATTTATAGACTTAATCCCCCAGAGGCAGTGTGTACAGCCAGCTCTAATGAATACATGTTTTGGAGGTAATCTGAAGAGCCCAGATAGCTGCGCCATGTGGAAAAGAACATATGGATCGTTGAGCTCCTCTCCAACATTCCTGAACAATCTGGACAGGACATTGAGCATTTTATCACCACCAAGGACTCGGCAGTTGCACTGCGGAGCCATCCAGCTGCTTGTTCCCAGCGGGATAAGCCTCCTATCTGCCCTCTGGAAAAACAGGAAAAGACCTCTTGCACTTTGCTACCGTGAGGTCATGTTTTGGAACTTTATTTTAATAATCATAGTTGGAGACTCTTTGTCGTACAGTTTTCATCGGATTAAACGATCTAATTCAAACTCTGGTGGTTTGTTCTGCCAAAACACAACTTTGTGACAATGAGATTGCGATGACTCTCATTGCCACTCTACAATAACTCTGATGATAACTAATGTTACACCCTTAAAATAAAGATCAGCATCACCCTTGTCCTTCTGACCCATGAGTCACTCTGTCCATGAGCAAAAGGAGCCACTTGGATTAGCGAAACAGTTTAAAGCTCACTTGTTGTGAGACCATCTCGCAACCATGGCACCCTGAATGGACCCTGCTTTAGTTACACAGCATACTATTACTATTACAGCACTGGAGAGGAGAAGCAGGAGAGTTTACTGTTTATTTCATATTAATGTTTAATATTTGTTTGTTTAAGTATGGACCAAATTCCTTGTGTCACTTATTTGGCAATAAATCCTTTTCTGATTCTGAGAGAAGAGAAGAGAAGAGAAGAGAGTAGAGTAGAGGAGAGGTTTGAGGTTTTCAAAGTCCCTTTATTGGACAATTTTCAGAGAATATTCATAAAAAACAAGACAAAGAAAAAAAACTAAACAAAATAAAATAAAAAAACAACAACAACAACAAAACCTATCAAACAGCTAGAGCAGTATCCCACAGAGCATAAGGCCTGCTGCCCACTTGTACAGGGAACGCCAACTGCCTTTCGGGGAAACGTCTGGACCAAAAAAAACAGTCCACCTCCACTCCTTCAGCTCAGCCAAAGACCGCAGGTTCAGGACCTTTATGCAGGTGTAATAAATCGCTTTCTTCCCTGCAGCTTGAAACTTGTCCAGGTGAGAGGTTGAAAAAGACAGTAGCTGGCCTGCTTCCCCCACGCCACTCCCCTACAGCTGGGGTGATGGTCAGAGAGGGGACACTGTACTCCCACCCCTCACTCCACTGATCACACAGAGTCCGATTCTCTACCACAGATCGCTGAGGTTGCTCTAGGGCAGCACAAACTCAATTAACCACCCTGTTGATCAGCCTGACGGAGGTGATGTTGCTACTCGCTCTTAGGACGTCAACAGATGCGGCAGTCATCTTCATCAGGTGACCCAGTTTGGTACACCCAGCGTCTCTGAGGCTGTCCCGCGGGCTGGCAGACTGTAATGTTCGAGTCCTTAAAAAGTCGTTGAAAAGCAAAGGTTCTTCAAACAGCCACATTTGCATCACGAGAACATTTTAGTATCTGCCACGCCTGCAGCACAGAATTGTAGAAAGAGGTCAGCCCAGTGAGGTCAATATCCTCAGTTTGTAGGAGGAAAAGCTGCTTGTCGTAGCCCAACCGTCCAGCTCTCCTCAGCAGCAGTGGGGCTGTATCTAGCCAGCTGGGGCCACAGTTGTATAATATTCTTTGAGCAGTCTGGAGTCAAAAGGAGGCAATTATAGACTGGATATCCGCCAGCCCCTGGCCCCCTTCAGCTACAGGCAGGTAGAGAGCTGCTGCACGAATCCAGTGCCGATCCGACCAGAAGAAGTCAACGATGGCCCTCTGAACGTCCTCCATCAGGCCTCTTGGTGGCACGATAGCAATGAGCCTATGCCAAAGGGTCGAGGCAACCAAATTATGCACATCACTGCTGACGATGTTGACGGGGAACTCTTTTCTGAGAGAGCCCTGTGGAAGGATAGAGCAATGATCAGTTTGAGGAGAGGAGAAGAGAGGAGAGGAGAGGAGAGGAGAGGAGAGGATTACAGTGGTAGTAATGCTATGAGGCATTGCATTTCAGACATTCATCATGCTATCAGCTTCCTTTTTATGAGGATTCAATGTGGGCACATGTGGCATGATGGCCATCCCATACACTGCCCTGAGCTGTAAAGGCTTACCTCCCTTTTCTATTTTCAGAGCAACAAATGCCCCTCTCTCGCTCTCTCTCTCTCTCTCTCTCTCTCTGTCTCTCTCTCTCTCTCTAAGTTATGTGGGGCACATTGACCGGCTAGTACTGCAAGCACGGCTTTGTGCCAGCTTTCTGTCTGTACTTCCCAGGTGTCTCAGTTAGAGACCAACATGATTTCTAATATTTCAAATCCCCGTGTGTGCCATCTCGTTATTCAGCATCCAGCACGTGTGTGATTAGGCTTCAAGAATCATAAATCGTTAAACCATGATGTTGTAGGAATGTGAGCCCAATCATTTGTCTGCAGACTCCAGCAGGTGTCACTCTAGCCTGTCATCTCTAATACAGACAGGAGAGTTGCAACCACCAACCAAACCTGACTGGGACTGTCTGGGGCTGGAAGAGCTGGGCTCAGTCAATCAGTCATTGCTGTGCATTCACCACACGGGAGTTCACCAGAGGTTCAACCCTTCCCAGCAGAGGAGTGTGAAACCCAGTCCGCCTGCCACACTCTGTTGAACCCAAAGCCCCAGGGGGAGGAAATGTTTCTCCTTGCTGCTAAAAAAACACCCCTACCTCTACTGTTTGTGGATGTGTGTGTAAGCCATTCTGAAATAATGATCAATATTTTTAGGCGGTTTTGACCATGCATTCATCTCAAGGAAACGGAAGAGGAGAGACATTCTTTCTGTTAAAACAAGGGAAGCTTTCAGATTTCCCAGAACATGCACGGCCTGTTCTGTTCAGCATGACAGACAGGAAAGAAACGGTAGAGCATAGGCCTACAGCACTTAAGAAACCACTGACAGGCTGTGTTTCAAGGACACAACCTTTAGTTTGTTTTGCTGAGGAGTGAAGTTGAAAGTGTGGGCGTAATTCTCTATTTGTCTCTGGACTTCGACTTCCCTGAACCCTGTCATTTCTAATCTTGGGGGCACAGCTGCTTTCATACAGTGTTTTGATGCAACGCATAGCTCAAATGCACCTCTTAGGTTTTCTACAGCATGTAAATCTTCATTTATATTGATAGCAAGTTACATAACTTCCACAGCAGCTGCAGCATAACAAACAGACAGGAATTTACATGTTCTGGACACAGTTTCTCTTTCCCTCTCTGTGCATGCATGTGTGTGCCTCTGCATGGGTTTTGTGCAGCCAGCTTGTGCCCATGTGTATATGCATAGGCTCACAGAATGGTAGTGCAAAAGGGAAATGAAAACACCACCTTCACAAGTGGCGTAAGTTAAATCAAAAGCACTCACACTGCACATGGCTTCTTGCCAACTGAAGGAAAGTGCTACATCTTAAGTGGTTAATGTTCATCCCACAGTAGAGGAGTTGAAACCTGGTGTGTCTCTTTAAGGTTTCACCATACATGGCAGACGCTCTGCTTGAAAATTGAGATTTGTTGTGACTAAACAGTGCTCCAACAGCTAAAAAGAAAGAGCACAGGAGGGGCTGCATTCACTCTTTCCCTTTTGTCATTTGTGTGATCAATCGTGCAAGGCTAGGTTGCATGCTAATTCCAGCTGATGTGTGTAGAAACCTAGTTAACTTTGTAAAGACTTTCCTCAGATGCAGTGGTGTTGGTTTATGTCAGTCCATACTGATTACACTTCAGAATAAAAGCACTAAATTCCCCTTGAAGGCTTTGTTTGACACTTGAAACCTCTGCTGGCATGCAGGTTCTTTTTGATTTTCAGAGGTCAAAACCAGATAGGTAAAATAGGGTTAAACAAACACAGAGTGTGCACCATGAATATACTGTATATTGTGCATTGGGACAGAAGCCCGTGAGCGGCACAGATGGCATGTCCAAATGTGTGGTCTGCACTTTTTGCTGGCCTGTGTTTAACATGGTGGACAAAGGCTGGGATGGGACAGTGAGGTTATGTTTTATGGGTCACATCTCACGGCTGGCAGATGAGCTTTTAGTTATATATCTTCAAATAATTCATTTCATGATCATGATCATGATTGATTCTATTTTGGATATTTTAAATGCAATAGCTTAAACTCCAAACAATTTGGTCTTGCTCTTCCATAAAGTTGGAGGACTTGTGAGAGACAGATTTTAAAAAAGAAGGCAAAGGCTGAGACATGCTATGCTTTTAGTGTTAAATGTTCGATGTTTAAAGTCCAACTCTGACTCAAACTTAAGTCGGTGACCCTGATGACAGGGTTATTTTCTCAGACTTCAGAGATCTCCCTCCAGAGCCACGGAAGACGTTTTTAGCAAAATTGAAATTTTGAGCATCAAACACTTTGTTTCCTGCATTGTGGTGAAAGCAGTGGAATGCCCCTTTAATTTTAACAGACACCAGTTATTTACAATTTGTCAGACCAATTTGTACATAAATCAGTGAACATCAACCCTCTAGCCACACCACGATAGTCTATCAGATGCTTTGGCATATAGTAATCTGTATGTTAACACTATTCCTCCTGTAGCGGAGAGTAGCTGTTGAGTTCCACTGTGATGCTTGTGTTTGGTTACTGAGTGGGACTTCCACTCGTGTCCACAACTTCATTCACGTTGTAATAAAGTCACATCTGGTCATGAAGCTGCACCATTTTGACAAGCTAATGATACAGTTAACCCACTGAACTCGACATGGAATACATTTAGAAAACAATTATAGCCTCAATAATGGAGGAAACGCCTCTTAGTGGCACACAACCAGCATTTGATCGAGGCAGAAGACAGAAAATGATTATGCAAACGTTGTTGCATACATGCTAATGACACTACATGTAACTGCAGATAGATGGCATCTGGATGAAAGGAGATGATCACAGGGTTTAAAGCTTTTGCGCGTAACTTTTTGACATTTAGGAATGTCCGTTACATTCAAGCCGTTGCGAAATGAGTTGCTACAAAGCTCCACACAACGCTCTCTGTATTTCTCAGTATGGCTATGTTCAGAAGATTGTGGCATCCGGTGACTTTCTCGCGCAGAAACTCGAGTGAAGATAATGACCTTTTCTGCAGAGTCTTAATCCTCCGTTTCCTTCTTGGTGACGAGCAACTGTGTGAAGGGGGCGTGGGGGTGGCGCGCGTTCACGTGAGGCTTGTATCGCGTGGATGCGCCGACAGTTTTGTTGTCATTACTTAGAATTCCCCATGGGGGCGGCAGAAACTACGCACTATGGCTTTAGAGCAAAGAGAACAGAAAAAAACAAAACAGAAAGAGCTATTTGTACTTGATGTGTCAACATTTTGAAGGATGACTTTGTGATGATTATGTGATGACTCGGCTATTATATCTGAAGTGTATTAGTCATAGCGTGTACCATATCTAAGAAGCAAACCTCTAACTACTTGAAATGAAGACAGAAAATGCTACTTTCTTCCTACAGGCTACATCTCTTTGTACTGGGCTACAACACTGATTTGTCTCATGCAGATTAAGTTGGTTGGTTTCCAAGGCAACCTGTCAATTATTTGTCCCTGAATCTTTGTCTGAAGCCTGTTGTAGAGCTCCCCCTCCCCCCACTGTGACCCAGGAGGCCGTGTCCGTCCCGTCCTCAGTAACATTGGGTCAATGATAAACCTCTCAGGAACAACCGTCACAGACTGAGCAGCAGAAAGAACAGGCAGCACCAAAGAGGCACAGAGAGACACGAGACAGGACGTTGCAACACAAAATTAACATTTTGAGAAACACATTGCTGAACACTCAAAAAATGATTAGATGAAAGAAGAGAAAGAGAAGCTATTCAGCGTGCTCTAGATTTTACAAGGCGTGCAAATTGCCTGATTGTTGAAAAAAAAAAAAAAGAACCGCATGCATTAAGGCGTGTGAAGCATATGGGATAATCATTTCCAGCTTTGGGTTGTACTTCACGCGGCTTGTTTGTTGTTAAAGAAATACCGTAGCTCAATCAAAAAGGTAGCCAATGCCAAAATCACTGTCAGACAGATCTAAATTCTGTTCACTCTGCTGAGATGCCTTGTAAACCGCCAGTTCTCACAGGCAGGAAAAATATCACACTCGTACATAACAATGAAAACCACAAAACGGCTTTTGCACAAAAGAAAACACTGCTTTTGTGTCGGAGAGTTGTCAGAGAACAACTCGGAGAGGGGTGTTTTTTTTTTTATATTGTCGCAGTTTTATTTCCTCTTTTTAAAAAACACATTTCCTCATAAGTGTTTATCAGGTGTATAGAAGCGAGTTCATTTTACTGAGTTTATTATGAAGCATAATTGTCACTGAGAGGAAATTCATCAACGCAACGCAATAGCTGAAACATGTTGAAAACATGAAACTACTCAAACAACATGGGAGTATATAAGGCTGATCACATGATGCAGACATCAATACATGTTTCCTAAAAGTTCTGAATTTAAAGCTCCAGTGTCTGAGTGTATGTTTTATGGCCTAATCGCCTCTGAAAGTCATTCACTTACAAATGTTACTCATGCATGCCATTTTTTGATGTTACACATGAGAACAGATTGGTTGGGCGATGTACCAAAAAGGAATTATCTAGGTTGTTATTCAGGCATGTTTTTTTCTCCCTCAAACTATCTGGGTAAAAGTGATTTTCCCATGGAAATGTCAATTTAAAAGCCAATGATGTCATCCATGTCAGCGAACCAAGAAACAACCCTGATTGTAACATGTATGAGGTAATAATTGGACCTGCAGGACTAAACAGTGGAGCAATTAGGGGTCCGCGCGGAATCGGCACAGAGGCTGTTTCAGTGCTGTACAAGAGGTTAGAAGTCAGTAATGAGTGAGCACGTTTTCCACCGACAGAAAAGGGGGAGAAGGAAAACAGAAGATGTTTGGGTTCCTTGACTTGCCTTGAAGTGAATTTTTTTTTTTAAAGGAGTACACATGCAGCCCAAATGAACATAATGAGAGATGGGAAGCGGTATTTGTTTATATAGGACCACCTACGTAACTCACTTTTGCATATAAGATACTCCTGAACAAGGATGAGGCAGTAGGAGATAATGAAAGAGTGGCAGTGAGTCTACAGTATATGAAGCACAAGTAAAGGCAACTGCTGTTTAATAATAGAGCTGAAATATTTATTTTCATATTGTGTTTGACATCTCATTAAGTTCAGGCTGTTTTATGTGTACCCTCGACACAACCACACTCTAACCAGACTTAGCTTCTGTTTAAACTCAGGCCATGTGATCAAATGTGTGTGTCCTCTAACTCTGCAGGGCTGCACTCGGTCCTGTGTCAACACAAACAGGAGCATCCAGTACTCAGTAGAAGTCAGTAGTGAGTAGACACACTCTTGAAGTCTCTATAATTACATACATATGGTATCATATGACAGAGGCTGCAAAAGTGACCTGGGAAGACACCACAAATACAGTGTTATACTGTTAGTCATCTGGCTTTGATATTTGATGCCTATATGCTATACAAAGTTATATATCCAGCCATGTCTTATTAAATTAATTAGTGTTCAATTACTCTATCAACACCTTTGTAATGAGAGTGTAACATGCGCAGATTTTCATTGGTTACAGCTAAATGAAAATGTAAATACACTTGAAAAACATAAGTACAATACATGGTGCAGATAAGTGGCATAGGAAAGAGGTATTGGATAATAGCAAGAGACAGTTTGGTCTCAAAGTATGTTGTGTATGCTACAGCTGGAGAACCAGTTAGTATTAGTGGGGGCCCTGGAGGCCGGGGCCCTGTTACAGTATAATTGCACTTCCTGCACTGCTAGCAGTAACATGACTGTGTCTTTTATTAGCCTTTAGATTATATAAAATCCTCACCTTTTCAGTATTGTGTTAGTTATCTGTGGCTAACTTTTTACAATCAACTTCCCACCTCCTATTACTATGTGTTATCGTCACTCAGTAGGATTTGTAGTTCTGACCTGTGACTCCTTTCTTGTCCTACGTGATAAACTTGGGGGAAGGGAGATGCATTAATCCAATGTAATTGGACCATCTGACCATCTGTCAGACTGTTTGTTGTCATCATCATCTGTTGGTCTGTCACGCTTAATGTCCTCAACACCCATGACTGGATTTTAATAAAACTTCAGGACATGATTGCTGTGTTCAGACATTTAGAAAATGAAACTGACTGGCCTAGGTCTGGTGTTATAGCATCAGTTTAATTATTTAAGAGTTCTAAAATGTAATTTGCTTTTAGATAGTTGCTCCACACACATTTAGGAAAGCAACACAAACAGTCATAAAGATTTTTAGAAGTTCCCAGTTTGACATTAAACAATTGGTAAGAAGGGAAGGGTGAAATCAAACTTTGAAGTTATTTTTCCAAGTGGTTGGGAAATGCCTTTTTGGAGAGTTAAATCCTGGTTCAACCTCGGCCTACAGTGTACTTTCATAGTTGAGAGTGAACACAGTTCTGCTATGCACTGAATGACTGTAATGCACAATATGAGTGTGTTCATATTTTTAATCATAAAATAAGTTGTTTAAATAATTAGATCAAACTGTGTAAAGCTGTGTCACCACATTAAGTTTAAGATTTTTAGGAAACATATTAGAGGGGAAGGAGATGTCTCACTGCTCCATTTTGCCATTTTAATAATTGGACTAAAAGGCCCAAGGGGGGAACAATAGCTACAACATTTCTGTGGTCATACACAGTAAATCTGATGTTTCTGAACAGATTTGCAGGAAACAGGACATTGATTTGTATCATTTCTCTATTTCAGGATTTTTTAATTTGCTTTTTGTCCTGTGGGGGCCCCCGTAGTGTCTAAGTGCCTTTAAGCCACACGCTCTTCCTTGCAAGAAAGTCTGGCACCTGCTCTTTACCTGCCGTAAAACCACCAATTCAGAAGCATAAGTTAGCTTTTTTTTTTACTGCTTAAGCCTCAATCATCTTTTCAAAAATGCAATAAAATCATGATAATAAAACAAAGTAATGAGAAGAATACACTGTAACATAGTGTAAAACAGTTCAGGATTAATAAAGGGCCTAAACATATTGTTATGTTTTTTTTATACTGTATTTCAGTCCACATTGTTCCAATGTTGTTATGTCTTACAAGCTCAGCATACTCTCGGTCAGTAGGTCCCTTTAGGAACATTCTAGTGGCTTTTGTTGAGGAAGTATCATGAATAAACAATGCACTGCTGATGGGAGATTTGCATTACTTGGATGTTTTTAATTCCAAACAACGCAGGTCTACTCTGCACACACCCCGTGGCCCTCAAAGACACCATGTTATGTCCTGTTCTGCAGTGGTCAGCTCTATGTGACGTGTGTGCAGGCAAAAAAGGCCATGTGTGTCACATACTTAAACTGAATGAGTAATTGCATAACTCGTTGCAAAGCTGAACGGCTTAAAGCATGCACAGTGCCTGTTGAAGACGGAACATCACTGATAGTTTTTTTTTTTTTTCACAGTAAGACAGTGGAACTTTGTGATCATTATTTTGTCCTGCAATGTTGAGATCAAAGCCCTTCTGAGACATGTACAGCTTTCACATATTTCAGCAGAGTGTACTTTGGTAAGCTGTAAGGTGAAACGGCTCTGCTCTAATGCACTGCTATTGCCCCACATGTCTATATCGACGTGTTTCATTTAGAGGTTTGGTGCTGCATATTGCATTTTAGCTTCGCTGGTAAATGACAGATTACTCACATTTGTGTGAGCCTATGTAATCCGATTCCGCTCTAGTTGATTCTGTGCAAAAACCTCATGTCGTCACACTGTAGCCTACTGTAGGAGCGCTTCAGCCTCACGCAGGCATGACCAAACACCCGCAGAATCATCCAACCCAGATGCACTTTGCACGGCCAGAGCCATCTGTGCACGGCTGATTAATACATCCATGGGCTGATGTCGACAGTCATCATCTCCAAATAACTACATCATTTAACATTAAGCAGCCTGTTGATTTCTATAGGCTACTTATACATATTTTTCTGAATGTATTATTATTATTATTATTATTATTATTATTATTATTATTATTATTATTACCATCAGTAGGTTATCATATAGCTTAATTTTCAGTGTGCACTTCCAACACAATATATTAGCAATAGCCAATATTTAAAAAAGTATTACACATTCCACATCAAAAAGGAGCCGGGAGAAGAAACCCCTTATTATCTTAGTAAACTATGGCTGACACTCTAAATGCTCTCTTTATTCTTCACTTTCTTTCCCGTCTGACGTTCATTGTTCTAATTTGTATTCACGACATTCTTATGGAAATGATAACGATGATGGGATTCTTATTTTCATTCCAGTCAATTTGTTTTTGGACCCCAGAAGAGTGACGCGTATCTCCTCGTCGCCTCCGATCGACTCGCTCGACGCTCGACTCGCTCACTGTACACCAAACTCGCTGCGCTCTGACCAACGCAACTTTTGCAGAGACTCCTCTCACTCCACAGACATGTCGCACAATAGCTGAAGTAAACCTGTCACCGCGGCTCATCATCTGAGCCTCCAGTAAGACACCGCCGGTGGGATTGGACTCGCACAGCCTCTCTCGTCTCTGTCGCTCTCCCCTCGCATCGGACCCTACGCTTGGAAACGCCTGGATATGAATTATGAGCATTTTCCTCACTAATGAACTGGGCCAGTAATGCAGGAGACCGCGGCGACTCTCTCATCAGTGTTTCAAGATGGCAGATTTTCATTGAGTTTTGAACAGAAATCTCGCTTTATTTTTTTGCCATGAATAACAGAAACCCTTGCACCGATGGCCCCTGTATACGAAGGTAAGATGCTTTTGGAAATGTGCTGTTTATTTTTTCTCGCTCTCTCTCTCTCCCTGTGCGGAGCTCTGTCACTGTCCGAGCCTACTGTATCAATTGTAATACGACTGAATTGTGGTTGATACGGAGAGAGAGAGAGAGAGAGAGAGAGAGAGAAAGAGAAAGAAAGGTGCGTTGCACCCTTTCCTCTTTCAGTAAAAACAAATCATTAAACGTACATGCTATATTCACATTATATCAGGCTACCTAAACCTACTTCAAGTCGGCTGTCAGAAACCCCTGCAGCACTGTGCATTAGTGCTGGTAGTCCCAGTTAAATAATAGGAGTAAATACTCCGCTACCAGTCTGAGCTGGGTCTGTTAAAATAGCGCTGATAAAGCAGCAAAACCCTCCCGAATAAGGTCAAAGACAAGCATATGTTTCACATACAGTAGTCGGCATGTTTCCAAATGTTATGTTTTGTCCTCACGTTGGTTCCTGGTACACATTATATAGGCTAGAAGGAATGAAAGAAGGTCGGAGATCGGTGCGATTGTCGCCTCTATTCACTCTCATTCTTCTATCTTCATATATTTTTTTTTCACACCAATCTTAACACCGAGTGACTTTAGATCTTTCAGTGCCTCTCTTGTGAATTGATTCAAGCAAGCTTAAATACAGCGTATATTCGCGATCGCTGCAGCATTGTAGCTGTGACTAATCCAATTGAGAGAATGCTACCCCGCATGCTTCTCTAAATTGTTTGCTTCTGTCATACAGGTTTAAAAAATATATATTTCACACAGTCATTCACACACAAACAATGTGCGTGCTTTGCAATGTCGTTGCAAGGTGGGTTATAAATGTTACAGTGGAAGCGGCCCATTATAATCCGTGCATGATCTGGGGTCTGTGACTGGTACAGCAACTACACAAATAATAGCTACCGTGAGGTTAAATGGTATGATAAAACAGCGTCATTGGTATAATAAGATTGCATGTCATTTGATGCTAGATTTTGCTTTAATTCCGCTGTAGTAATGTACCATTCAGATGTAATATAGGCTATACTTACTGTAGCCTGTAGAGATGCTTTTTCTGACATATAGCCTTACAATAAGACAGTTAACCTCTGACAGTATTCCCAAAGGAAATACAGGTTTACATGCTGATCAAAAGCTTATGCAAACTGAATAGTAGCACAAAGCAAATGATGACCCTTGATCTTTATAATATTTGTTTTTTGAGCAGCCTTATGTTTGATATCTTCTTGTCAACTCTATAGTCCCTCTGCTGGTGTTAAAGGGAACCCCTTGTCTTCTATTCAAAACTACCGTTGAGAAAAAGAACTATTGAAAAGTAATACTACACATTTTAAAGTGGCATTGTAGAAATATCACAAGCAAAAGTGGGTTCTTAAAGGAATGTTTCGGTTATGTAATAGGCTGCAAAAGAAAGACACCGTTATCATGAACAACAATAAGGTTGCTACCAACTCCTCACTAAGTGCTGTTATGTCGCTGGAGGAATATTGTAGTGATTTTTCATTAGGGGCGTTGAAGCTTACAGGCATAGCCCGAGACGATGGCGTTTCAACATGAAAAGGAAAGTTGAAATGAGACTCCTATGCAAAAGGTAATTAGTGTAAATTACGTTCCCGGCTTTTTCCTGCGCTGCGTAGAGGAGGAGAAGAGAAGAGACAGAGGCGACAGGGGGAATTAATTACCTTGCCTGTCCTCCTCAGTGTTGGAGAGGCCTGTTATGTAGAGCAGTCATGGAAATGACAGAGGTCTCCATTGGAAAAAAAAAAAAAAAAAAAAAAAGGGTCTGGGGGGGCCCTTCACGTACACTGAGACTGGCTACTATGGTGATTACTCACCCTCGGCTACAGGGCAACTAATAACTTCAATCCATATGGTTAAATAGCCTGCTATCCTTTTGGTAGTTTAAAATTAAACTCAGAGAGGATTGGTTTAAGTTTGCTTTCACGTTCATAATCACTGATTACGGATTATTTGTTTAACCACGCTGGAGATTTTCAGGAATGTCAAGTGGTTATTGTGTCCTGGTTCCTGTTTTTTTTTTTTATGTTTGCCTTTGGTCCTTCTTGGCCCGGACAGAAGGCCATATCAGGCGGTCCTGCTGGCAGGCAGGGCAGTGGTCTGGTCACCCAGGGAGCCTGCTCTCATAACCCAAACTGACACCTTGATGGATGTCTGATGAACGGAGCAGATCCAGCCGCCCCCAGCTGTGGAAAAAGCTAATATTCACACACCGCCAAACCCTGCCTGCCCTCTTCTCTAGATATTGGTGTTGTGGTGTGCTCGTGCCTGCATATGCATTTGTCTCTATCTGCGTATGCGCCCACAACACGTGTGCTGTCACCCATTTGCAGGGCAGCCCTGCGAGATGATTAAGACGGCTGCTGCCGAGCTGGGCAACTTCATTTGCAGATCTGCTTCTCACAGGTCTACCAGTATACTTATTCCAGGGAGGATTCATTCATTCACGCCTGGAAAAATGGACAGAGTATGACTCAGAGGCTGATGATGATAGTGGTGACAGGCGCTGCAGCATCCCAGGCAGATTAATGTTTTCTCCATCCACACGGCCATTATGCGTTAATGCCGACTTTGTGTTACCCCGTGGTTTCCAGGTATGGGGAATGCACAGTGCCCTGGTTTGAGGGGATGTTACTCCTCTGAGGACAGAAGGACAGACTTTCTCAGATACTGCACTCAACTCCGTCTCTGTCTCCCTTCCTCTTCCCCTCACGCTTGCTTGGACCCGCTTGATTGATATCTTCCTAGCAGGCCACGACCCAGACTTAGACTCCAAGGTTGCAGCTTTTTAAACTTTGATTAGAATAGCAGGAAGAACCCTGGGGGCCTTCTGGGAATGGGGGAGGGGGGGCAGGCCAGGGCTGAGCCCTGTGGCAGAGTCGGGGGGATACCGAGGAGGGTCTCTCTTCCTGACTGTTATGACAAGCAGGGTGGTGTGTTTAGCTTTTCACTGTCCGCTGCGGAGAAAGAGAAAGGCCTGGGGAGAGAGGATAGCTCAACAGTTAGAAAGAGATGGGCCGATAGTTAAATAGTTCACAGGAAACAACAGTCTTCGCTCTGCAAATCCTTGTAGGTGCCATTGTGAATGTTTATCTCTTGTTTTTTGAACTGTCACTCAGCGGTTTGTTGACCTGATGCATCACCTCATGACTTGTTTGGAAGGGTGATGATGAAAATGGATAAGCTGTCTTTACAAGTATCGCTTTTGCATTATTCAACGCTTTTTATCTGAAAAGGAAAAGAAATCCAGTGTTCGGGGATCCTTTGTGCTATTGATTTGTTGAAGCATTTAGTAGAAGAAGCTGAGGCTTTGGAGGGAGATAGAATGTGAGTGTGAGATGAGGTGTGTCTATGTGTGTGTGTGTGTGTGTGTAGCTCTCAGTTGAAGACAAGGCAATATGGGAGCTCTCTAATGTGCTGAAATAGTTCACAGGTGTGATCTGAGGGTTTTTGGAAACAGATGAATCTGAACAGAAATGACAGGTTAGTAGAGGCCAGTCTGACACAGGAGGCCCAGCCTTGACTATGAGCAGAATACTTCAGGCTATTTCAACAGGCTCAACTTTTCATATACTCTTTTCAGCACAAATTTCTCTGGAGTAAAACTGCCTGCAGTACTCCAGCACATCATTCTTCTGGCTCTTTTTTTTTTTTTTTTTACATTGGAGGAAATTCAATTGAGATGCAAGGGGACTTTGCAATTCTCATTTTCTCTTCAGTCAATAAGCCTCCTGTTTTAGTGCTTCTGCCATATGTTTCAGACGTCTCTCGGAAACAACTCTGAAAGCCGGGCTCCAAGGTCCTTGAAGCGGGAGACCACATCAATTGCTGACATTAGTTGTTTTTTTTTTTTATCGAAGGGAAAGGGGGGGAGGCTGGCTGTGATGGAGCCTCGACCCTGTCGACTGCTTACACAAGGCATTTCCGTGTTGGTTGTCATGCATGTGTGAAGGTCCTTTTTTTCCCTGCACTGTTGTTTCACACTGTGTATGGTGTCAGCCTGTGTGGAACAGTTGCCCCTGGCTCTGCCTAGCAGTGCAACGACTCCAGGCTCCGTTAAGGAGGAAAGTAGTGTAGCAGCAGGCAACGTCTGTATGGATTTAAGTTGCAAATATGAGATATCTGCATTGAACAACTTGATTAAAACACATCACGTGACCCTTGATCAATGGAATTAGCACACACAACCCACAGTTTTTAAATTCTTTGGAAGCTGACTGTGTCATTTATTCTCTAAAAGGATTTGGTAGCATTTTTCTTGCTCCTAGTCGGGGTGCCACATATTACCTCAAACATGTATTTGAGGATCAGCGTGAGAGACGAAAAAAAAGATGAATGTCCCTCTTAAATCTAGATAACTTCCACTTGCTAAAAGTAATGGAATAGCCGCTTTACAGCGAGGAGGAGAGTAGCATCTGTGAAAAAGTGCTGAGATTCTCCGCACCTTATGACATATCCATTGCTTTGATCTGCTATGAAAGCCACAGTTCAAACAAAGTTCCACATTTTATTGCTTCTCAACACAGCACAGAGTAAATGGAGCCTTTTGTTAACTTGGGCCTGCTAAGAAATAATTACAGAGAGATTCCTTTAGCATAAAGGGCACTCACTATGCTGAAGGTCTATCTATATTTAAGTGAATAATATTGCACAGTGCAGCATGAGCATGTTCTACATTTTACACACAGGCCATATGGTATATTGCAATGCACTTTGAAATCATTATTCGCCAATGACCCTGCCGATTCCACCCCCACCCCCACCCATGCTTCCCTGCCCCACCCCCACACCTATCTTTTATCTGTCCTTCCATCCCGTTTGTTGATAAGCCGAGAGGCCATTGGCCAGAACACATGGTGCCCATGTGACACTTCAGCAACAGCCTGACGGCCAGATTGGAAGCCCGCATGTGTGTGTGTGTGTGTGTGTGTGTGTGTGTGTGTGTGTGTGTGTGTGTATGTGTGTGCGTGCGTGTGTGTGTGTAAGAGGAGGCTGGTTTGAGAAGAGGTCTAACTACTGTAGCTTTTTGTTCTCCCTAATCATAACCCCCATCCAAAAGCCCTCAGACTCCCCCATCGCTTCCCGCCTCACTCAGTCCCCCCTGGCTTGTCTTATTGCCATCACTAACTCCCCCCCTCAAACCAAACCACCAACTTGTTTGTGGCACACATTGTCCCAGGTCCTAATCCTATTGTTTGTAATAATGTCCCCCCCCATACCAGTCCATTTGACATCGCACTCTCTGGAAGAGAGCTGCCGCTGCTGGCTGTATTTATCATCGGCTAATTTGGCCTTCCAACTTGACACGTCACATTGCACATGCACATGCGAAGCTTGTAAAAAAAAAGAAAGTTGAACAAAGCCTTGAATGTGGTGCAAAGACAACAGATGATGTAAGGTACTACAGTGGGATGGCAAAGGCAACTACTCCACTCACAGCCACTTCATCTAAACAAAAGATCCTAACCGTCTCTTCATATTACACGAAGCGCGGAGTGAGAAATGGTTTGCGGTTTTTAATCAAGCCTTTCATAACCTCCACACGCTTCCTCTTCTTCGGAGTGAAGGAGACAGTGTGTGTTGGGGAATGGGGGGGGATAGAGAAGGATAGAGAAGGAGAGGGGGAGCGTTTACAGACCGATACAACGAAACATAGAATTACACAGTAAGATTAGGGCACTGAGGTGTTTTCTTGAGGTTTTTCTCATATTCAGCGACACAGACACAGCTATGGGCTCGGCCATGTCCAGCCAATGTGGACTAAATGCCACGGCCAGCCCCATCACCACTCCTGGCTTCGGCCCCTCTCGGTCATGGAAGGGAAGTGGAGCGATAGGTGGCTGCTGGCGGGCCCCTTCACAGATGGCTGCAGGTACAGCGCTACGCTTGGCTGATAGCCAAAGGACTTCAAAGCTCAGACGAGCGCTCAAGCCCATTTCTGTCCAGAGCCAGGAGGCAAGACGGCAACAGACGAGGACCGAGGTAGTCAAAAGAGTCAACAGGCATGGAAATCAGCAGCTTTAGCCCTTTTCCTTTTTCATCCTATTGCTGTTTGTGCAATATTTGCTCTCATGTTCTTTCTCACATACAATCATACTCCACTTCTCATCTTCTTATTCCAACTCCCCCTTCTTTTTCTACATGCTGTGTGATTATTCTATTACCCTGAAAGCAGTTGTGATGACACATCCCCACGCTAGCCAGAAATGGAAATAAAATGTGGCGGCCACTATTAAAGCGAAGCGTCCCTCCCTCTCAAGTGATGTCTTTTTTTTTCCTTAATTTGGTTCAGACCAGGGATTCTCTTAGGAATCCTGTATTAATTAGTAAAAAAAAATCTGTTTCACTATATAGTAAACTCACAAGTTACATGTCAAAAAGAGGCAGGAGGTGCATGTGACAAAGTGTGTTGTAGCAAGCACTCCGAGGTTTTAAGAATTATAGTCATGAAATAATGGTCTCCTATATCTATTTGATATTCACCTATGGGAAGAAAATGATTTCTTCGTTACCACTTAAGCCTGGAAACCAAGCTTTGGTGAGCTTTTAAGGGATAAAGTAGAGAGAAAGAGAGAGAGAAATAGATGTTAAAAAGTAATTGATTCAATTAGTCTATCCTGTGGCTCCTCTGATACCACTGCAGTACTGACACGAGAAAACGCTGAATGGCCTAACTGTAAGAAATGTTTTCTCGCAGCTGCCTAAAGATCTTTGAAGACATTTAGTAACATTCAGTTGCAGCATAAGTGAATGATTATGGTTGCTCAATGGCAGTTTGAAGCTTTTTTTTATTCATAAATGCAATATTTAGGATCTTCAGAAATGTTTGAAGAAATCCAGTTTCAACAAAGGCTTTCTTCAGCCATTTTATTTAAGTAGATTTATAGTAGAAGTATGGACTGTTATTATAGGTATATATTTTATTCTGAAAGTTCCAACAAAGTGCTTTCTTCAGTCGTTTTATTTAAGTATTTATAGTAGAAGCATGCACTGTTATTATAGGTATATATTTTATTCTGAAACTTCCAACAAAGTGCTTTTTTCAGTCGTTTTATCTTAGTAGAGTGGAAGCATGCACTCTTTGCTTAGCTTTGAAGAACTTTAGTGCTCACAAAACAAAAACAGTAGTGACATTTATTGCTGAAAATGTTCCTCATACACTCCTTGTATAAGTATGGCCTACATTATTATAAAACTTAAGTATGCATTCATGGAAAACTTAACTAAACAGAATTCAGGAAGCAATAGCGGTGCCCGGTTATGTTTCTGGCTGCAAGTGTGTTTCAGCATTAAAAACAGGCTACACACCTTTTTAGATCCACTCCACACTTCAAAGCCTCAGGCACCGTCATGGCCAGCCAGCAGCTCCGCCTGGCAGCCTTTTGAACTGACCCCTCCATTCAGCCTGAGAGACAGAGAGTGAGAGGGAGAATGGCGGAGAGACAGGGAGTGACAGAGATTGAAAAAAGGAAGGCAGAAAATGGAGGGAGGGAGGCAGTGGAGCCGGGGTGGAGAGATGAATACCCTCTTGTCGGGGGCCCATGGGCCTCAGGGGCACTGCCAGAGGTCAGGGGAGCTTGGGGTGGGGGGGGTGGTTTAGCGGTTGGTGTGGGGGTCAGTTGTCTAAGAGGGATTTTGTGGTGTTGGGGGTCGTAGATCTCACCCCTCGTCTCCTTTAACCTGTCTACTCCTTACATCTTGGACCCGTGACAGAGCCCAGCAGCTGCTAACACACACAAACATGCTTCCACCACCTCCATCAATTTAAGAGAAGCTGTCCCAGAAAAAGGCCAAAGTTGACCTTTAGCTGTGGACCTGTTCTCTTTTCTTTACACCTCCAGAGCGGTCCAGGCCAGGCACTTTTATTTTTTTTATTTTTTATTTTTTTTTACCTCATTAGGGAGACATGAGACAAAATGTCAGGAGGAGTTCTGCATTCATACACATTAAATGTAAAGACATTTGGCACAAACATGGCAGGGTTAAGTGGCATCCATTTCAGTAACATGAACCTCATTCAGATCCTTTCAACATTTGAATCGCCTGGACAAAAAAATACCCACAGCTAGGCTAACACACTAGTAGCATTCCTATCTTTATTCACAGTAAAGCATCTTATAGTATGATGAATTATTATGTACCGGCTTCCCACAGGTCATCCTTTCCATCTGTTAAAATCTGGGATTTCAGACCACAGGAACATACCCAAACTTGCAAATTTGTACAGTAGATGGATCTTGGTTCCTGTAATTTGCTAAACAAAGTTCGTCATAATGGTTAAAAATAACAACAACTTCTCTTCTCCTTTTGAAAGTGTTAACCTTTTATGCAAGCCAATTCAAATGTGTATTTCTCATACGCTCAATGTGTGGGAGTTAAACTGATGGTCAGAATAGCCATTTCCTGCCTGGCTTTGGCTGCTATTTGCGACTGCGAGGACACTGTAAATATAATCGGCTAAGGCCGTGATTTTCACGCTGAATCAGACGCAGAGGGCTGAGTTGGCTAGCCATGTTTAATACCTCAGCTCTGCGGCCAAAAAGACTCAACAGCCATGTTTACGACACACTGTCAGTTGGATTAAGGACACATATGGTATGTGAGTATGTGAGTATGTGAGTATGTGTGCTATAATCTTTTAAAAGCTGTTTGAATACATAGCACGGTGGGCGTACCTTGTCAAAGAAAAGACAGACAGAAATGAGAGAAGCTACAGAAAGAGAGAAGGTTAAAAGGAAGATGATAAAGAGAGATTAGGAGATTAAAACAAGTTATCAAGAATGTATATGGATGAGTCACCTGCAGCATGAAAGCAGGAGTGCATGTTGAGGCATTTTAGAGGGAGGAAAAAAAAGGCATCTGTAGTCTAAATTAGTCTGATCTGTGGCCTTAATAGGCCCCAAGCAGCAGCTTCACACACCCCGCTGAAATACCACACACTCTTGTCGCCTGGGGAGGCATGTCCACCATCTCCAGCTTGTATTTGATAGCACTGGGAGGCGGGGTATACTGGGGGAGACAGGGGAGCAGAAGGCCAACCGCATGTGGGGGTTATAAAGAGCTCTGATGTGAAATGGATAGAAGTTGCCTGTTTCTTCCTCCATCTTCTGCCATCTTTGAGGCAGTTAAAACTGGGCTTCATGCACCAGCATCAGCGCTAATCATTATCAAACACATGGACTCACCTGTGTGTCACATCTTGTCATTCAAGAACACCCTGCGCCATCCTGGTTTCAAGCCGCCGACTTGCACGTAACCGAGAGCTGAAAGTAACAGCCAGGCATTGGTTTGTTTTATCAGCTGTGCATAAAACAAACAAGAAAAAAAAAACTGTGGGGAATTATTCATGAATATCTTTTCCTAGCAACACATTCCTTTTTTTCAAACTAAATCCCTATCAGTTTGCTGTTTGAATACAGTGTTTTGGAAATACAGGAAGTGGTGGCCCTGCCTGTGTGTGATTGGTCCCCAGGTGCCTTGGCAGGTTGGACTGGTTCCTCTGTTGTCGGGGTTAATCGCAGCATTTTTAAGGGGTGGGGCATCAGATTAGTCCCTCTGTTTTTGTGTGTGTGTGTGTGTGTGTGTGTGTGTGTGTGTGTGTGTGTGTGTGTGTGTGTGTGTTTTGGGTGGTGGTTTCATGCATGTTGTTACTACACAGCTAAGATGTGCTAAGACACACGTGGAGTCTCAGAAATAGAAATACTGTAGAAATATGGCAGAGATGTATGTCTGTGGTTACACGCCTACTGTCATGTGCACACACAAATTCTGCACACGTGCAGAGAGTTGTGCGCCCGGTGATGTATGCATCCAACAAGCAGAAGTCAGGCATTATTGCAGCTGTCTCTATCGGATAGTCATGCAGATGCAGACTTTAGCCGCTTTCCGACCGGAGGGATTTTTGCAGTTCCTAGAACATAACGTTCCTAAAAGCCCTTTTTTTTCTCGTGTTCCGACTGGACCAATTTGGGGATTATTAAATTCCTCTGGCCGCAGTTCCTGTAACTCTTTCAGCTCCTACTTCAGGGCAAGGTCTTTTCCCTTTTCTGCATAGTGGTGGTTAGATGGCTGTGTTATAATAATAAAAGGTCAGTTCCTGTGGACACTTGGCCAGTGTGAATGTAAATGGCAAAACCGGTTTTGGGGGAAAGTAGTTAGCAGTACTGTTTAGAAGTGGACTGTTCCTATAACTACGTTCCTGTAACTACTTGGTCGGAAAGAGGCTTTTGACCACTAAGTTCAAGAACACACCCAAAAACAGGGCAGGGTGGGGCAATGATGCCGTGTTCCCTCCAACTGACATCTTTCCCTGCAACTGTCTCCGTCTTTGCCTTCAGCTTTTACTGTCGCTGTTTGACTTTTCTTACTGCAAATAGTACTCCAAAAATGTAGTGAAGAGTGAAGACTATTAACTCACGTAACACTTTAGATTTGATAACCATATTAGTGGGGTTAATACAAATCTGACCCTCACAAACTGAATACCTTTGGAATGCATAAGGCAACCCACGTATAATTAACTAGGGATCACACGAAATGAAAATCATGGTGTATTATTTATATTTAAATTCCTTTGTTCAGTTTTTTTCTCTGTCAGTTGATCGTTTTTGTCTGACAATATAATTATATGTGTGTGTCCAGGAAGAGGTTAGACCCTTTAGAAATAAAATTAAAGTCTCCATCTCTGAAAAACATCATTCTACTCCCGTAGCTTACAGGAACCCGGCTCCTTGTGTTTGTGTGTTTGTGTGTCCCTGTGTGAACGTCGGCATCATTGTATTTCAATTTGTGTTTGCATATCGCCGGCTTTTGTCCTTCACTTAGTGAAGTGCCATCCTTTCAAAACCTCAGGTTGCGCTACGTTGCAAGGGCAGCAAACACGGCTCATCAGGTGTGTCCTCCCCTAATGTTGTCTGTGTTGGGTTACTGTTTCTTGCCTGCACTTCTCATAAGTTGATCTCAGTTATAGTCCATATTGTGTCCAGCTGTCATTGTTGATCCTAATGACATAAGAGGAAGTGTGGTGTGGCGGGGCGTTTCGTACTGTGTGCACATGATAAGCATTCTGGAGAACGGCTGTGTTATCAGGTGTGTGTCCCTGCGTGGCCCAGCACTGTTTGTAGTCACAGCCCGATGCATACAGTGGACGTTGATGGTAGTGCAGCTGAGTCGTGAATCAACAGGGGCCTTTGGTTTATGGTTGGTCACGTTTTCAGCCCTCTTCAGTTCTCATTTTATGCTGCCACACAAGACTTCTGCACAGAACAAATAGTTTTTCTGTTGCACTCTCAATGTTTTACTTCTGCTGCAGCAAGGGCATTTATTACAAGGCCTCTTTCTTTCTTTCTTTCTTTCTTTCTTTCTTTCTTTCTTTCTGTCTGTCTGTCTGTCTGTCTGTCTGTCTGTCTGTCTGTCTGTCTTTCTTTCTTTCTTTCTTTCTTGGTGAGGAGGAAGTTGGGTGCTGTGCTTTGCTACACTCGTGATTTGATTAATAAGAAAGCCAGCTCAAGCAGAGCCACTCTGCCACCCCTTCCTCCTCCTCCTCCTCATCTCCCGCTCCTCTCTCCTCCACCCCTGTGCCTCGGTTCAGCGCCTGGATAGGCTGACCTGGCAGTATAAACAAGGCAGGGTTTTTCTAACACCACTTGTTTTATGACCACACTTACAACGTTAATGTTTACCTCCTTATCTACTGACAGTTACCAAGGAGAGCAGGTTTGCAGCTTTACTTTTAGATTTAAGTGATCATTGCCTAGTTTATAAAAGAAAGTTTATAATCGCCACACCGACGGATGTGAATGTGTGTGGCTGTACGGGCCTCTTGGTATTGGTGCTCCTGTGTGTGTGTGTGTGTGTGTGTGTATATGTGTGTGTGGGTCTGTTCTTGCTTATGTATCTATGCGTGTGCATTTGGATTAGTGCTGACCACACATGTTATCTCACTGCCAGCACAACATGTTGTGTCTTTGGCTGTTTGCTTCCAGGAAAGGGAGAGTTGAGGGAGTGTCACATTTACAGCAGGCATGTTGCTGATTTACGAGATAAGAAGCCCTGTATGTGTCCGTCAAAATGGCATCCACATTTCCTCGTACGCTGTCAATATGCTAGATGGATATTTGCCCTCTTTTGTGTGTTTGTAACAGACACATGGCGAGCCAATTCCGACTGGTCAAATACTGTGGTCAGGATGAGCATAAAGGCTGTTGGAGCAGAAGCCTGCATGACAGCATCTCCCCGCGAGCTCGTCTGATGCATTATTCTATAAATAAGCAGAGATGAGAGAGCTAAAAAGGCAGGCATGATGGTCAATAGTGGCCGGGTAAGAGAGAGAGAGAGAGAGAGGGGGGAAACTATGCAGTGTCAAGCTCCAGCTCCCATACTGAGAGCAGAACTTAGGCAGGAGGCAGGAAGGACTCCTCAGTGGTGCGTTCAACTGTTGCGTTTAAGTCAGTGTCCTCGCTACAGGTTTTCCACCAGTGGTTCTGTTGGCCATGATACCCATGTACATGTAGATACAAATGGGTGACAAATGAAAAGAAAAGCTGAAAAAAAAAGGAGTTAAGAAACAAATGCAGTGGCTCACTAAATGGTTTGATTACCAAATAGATGTGGCAAAAATTTCAATAATGTCCCTTGCATTCCTAAATATTTTTCTCAGCTTTATTTTAGAGGCTTCCATAGTTTAGGGGTACTAATGCAAAGAGCAGCTAGCCTCGATCCGACCTTGTAAAACCCCGAGCTATCCATAATCATGCTGGCAGATATGTAATGCTGGAATTTCCCATAAGAGGAACACGCCAGCTCTGTGTCTGTCCATCTATCCTTGTGTCCATCAGTGCCTGTGATTATCCTGTCAGGCTCTCAGTCACACAGGGTTGACACTGCTCTGTGACGCAACGTGAGTCATATGCAGTGGCCTTTGCAGTCTCCCATACTGAAAACACCTACGGTATGGGAGAGTTTGGGCTGACACGTTAGACACTTCACTTCCAAATGAGTGAATGTCTTTTGGAAGAATGGTGTCTCCCCTCCACAAGATTTCCTTGGAGAATCTGAGGGTGAGTTGAAGCTGTTCTGGTGACCCAATACCTTACTGAGACATATTACGTTGGTCTTTCCTTTAATTTCTCTTCCATCTCTATGTGACAGGGAGTTCAGAAAAGTGATGGAGGTGCGGCAAGTAGCGCCACAGTGTAGTGCTCCAACACCCACGTGCAAACAGCAGCGAAGGGTGAGATAATGCATTGTCTAGACAGTCAGAAGTCATTTCATTAGCCAGCGATTTGGCCCACCCTCCGCTCACCCTCCAGTCCTGTGGACACTTGGATGTCCAGTAAGGAGAAGAATCATCAGAGCGTCTCCGTCGGTGTCGGTAGTCATTAGTTAGGCTTTAGTTCATAACCTATTATACTGGAGGGATATATAATTATAACTTTACTATGTAAGTCCACTATAGTGCACTATTCTCTACAACCTTGTTATTCACAGTGTATTTTTCAAGAACATCATCATTTCCAATTCAGTGCAAATAAGTTTTGTCCCCACAACTTACATCTTGGCATTGTAGCCTAAGCTAGCATGCCTGTCTCATAGTCACCATCAACTTCTGTCGCTTCTTCTGTACCTTCATTCTTAAGCCGTAAGCTTGTTTTAATAATAAACAAGTTTGGCTCATTCGGCCATGTCAGCTTTTATAGCTTCTTTTTTTTTATTATTCTGGCCTTTTCAGCTCCCCCTTTTCTCTTTCTATTCTTCATCTTGTCTTTTTCATCTATATATATATATATATATATACTACTGGTCAAAAGTTTGGGGTCACTTAGAAATTTCCATTCCACTCCATTATAGACAGAATACCAGCTGAGATCAGTTGCATTGTTTTTTTAACCAGGGCAGCAGTTTTCAGATTACATTATGTGCTTACATAATTGCAAAATCCTTGACCAACTGCCACTTTGCTCGTTTGAAAGCCACGATGTCTCTCTCTCATGGGTGGGCCAAATTCTCTGGGCGGGCAAAGCAGAGAAAGGGGAGGTAACCTTGCTCCTTATGACCTCATAAGGAGCAAGATTCCAGATCGGCCCATCTGAGCTTTCATTTTCTCAAAGGCAGAGCAGGATACCCAGGGCTCGGTTTACACGTATCGCCATTTCTAGCCACTGGGGGGACCATAGGCAGGCTGGGGGAATGCATATTAATGTTAAAAAAAAACTCATAAAGTGAAATTTTCATGCCATGGGACCTTTAAATTCATGTGTTTACCGAGCCTACCACCGGCCCCTGCAGTGCAACAAACAGCCCGGGCCATTGGGTATCTTCCAGTTTCTCCCCGTCCCTGGGCCTTAGGAAGTAGTCCAAATATATCCAGGCCAGGAAACATCGACCAGACAGACCAGACTGCGGTCTCAAGATATTCTCCTTGGTGATGGCTGGGGTATATATCTAAACTTACAAGCCAGATTTTATGCATTTCTTTTTATCTCAACCTTAAATCTTTTTTATGATTCGTATAAAGCGCAGAACTTTGAGGAGAGGCGCGAATGAGTTGAATGATAAACAGGTTTTTATATTAAAAGTCTATTTGTAATTACAAAGGACTATTTGGCAGGTTTGGTGGTGCCTAAAGGCGTCCTCATCAATACTCTCTGTCATGCTGTCAGCGCAGTATAAATGACGGGTTTAATAAAAGAGAGTAAACAGAAGCAGGTCACAGACTAGAATGTGAGGGCCACTCGTGGACCCGTTCTCCATGCCCTATTCTTCTTCCCTCCCTTTCAGTCCATCTCTAGACCCAGCATGGCATGCAGAACGGCCCTGATCCTCCCAAAAAGAAGATTAACAAACCCCGGACAGAGAAGTAATCTCTCTGAAAACATTGACTCCTACCATTTTAACATGCTGCCTGTAAACAGTGGAAAATGCCTCTCTGGCATGCTTAATTGCAGTATGTGGGACACACAGTGTTTCTTTAGGTATGCTAAATGGAAAGCCTTGGCTACTGAAGGCATTCCAACATTGTAAATGTACAACAATGGACCTTTACAGTTTTTTGTTTGGCATAGGGTTCAGAAATTCAAATAAACTCCAAGAGGACATTTTCAAGGGAAGGTCTCTTGCGCTGTATTGTTTCTGACAACAGGATAGAGGATTTTGGTGTTCAGATTGTAGATCATAAATATGTTATGTTTGAACTCTGACGAGTGATTAATGAGAACTGGAGCCACTTTCCCAATGAAGTATAATTGGTCACATTGTTGCCTGTGTATGTTGTCATGAGATAACATTCCAGCCATTTGACCTCTTACTTTTGGTCCATTTAATTACTTATCTCTTCTCCGCACAGGGCTCTAAACTATGCTGCTGGCTCTGAGTGTTGTTGCAAAAACCAGCTGTGTAGAATTTCTTAAGCTGAATATCCTATGCATTTCTAAATATTTTTCTCAGCGTTATTTTACAGGCTTCCCTAGTTTAGGGAAACGTGTGGCCTTCAGTTCATTGCACTGCGTAGGCAATATCAAGTGAACTCTTTGACCACAGTGTTAAAACTGACAGAGAGTCAATGAGTGACTAAGATCAGGGTTGAGGAGGAATTCATGTGATGCTAATGCAAAGAGCAGCTAGCCTCAATCTGGCCTTGTAAAACCCCGAGCTATCCATAATCATGCTGGCGGATTTGTAATGCTGGAATTTTCCATAAGAGGAACAAGCCAGCTCTGTGTCTGTCCATCCATCTTTGTGTCAGTCAGTCTGTGCCTGTGATTATCCTGTCAGGCTCTCAATCACACACTGTTGACGCTGTTCTGTGACGCAACCCATCATTCAAATTATTTTTAGCGTTAAATCCAGGCACAGGAATTGGTAATCCAAGGAGTGACATCTGGCCTTCGGGGCTTATGTGATTAGCAGAGAGCCTTGCCCCTAATAGCCTAGCGGACAATCTTCATTACCTCTCTGGACTAGCCTACAGGTCTGGTCAGGAAGTGGTTAGGCGTGGGGCACCTAAAGCAACAACAAAAAAAAATAGCTTAATTATTGTTCGGAGCACATATGTGCAGAGATCACGTTTGAGGCTTAAATAAGTATTACAGGAGGCATGGAGGTGCTATGCTGCATCAGCTTCTGTACAACACCCGCCAGGTTTACAGCGAGCCCTCTAATGTGCCCTGCAGCTCCAATCCTGCAGCATTAGGGCTAAGACCAGATGACCACGCAGATAACTAGTAAGTACAAGCAAGGCCATACAGCGACAACAAAAAAAAAAAAAAAAAAAAAAAAAAAAAGAGGAGGAAGAGAGGTTAGGAGAGTTTAAAAACACAAACGAGACAAAGTATAGTGGAGGGCTGCCAACCTCCTACTGAATTAATCATCATCGCCACTCAAAGGGCTAATAATGACAAAGTGACCAGGCATGTCCACTCCTCTCGGCTTTCTGTTTGCAGAAGAGAGCCCACAATTATGGAAGTCCTCCCATCTTGAAAGGAAATCCTCCACTAATTATCTCTGAACAGAACCAAACTTCCCAGCGTTCAAGATGTCTATTAAACACACAAAAGTGTTGTGTTGGTGTTTGTGTGCGAGCTGCGACTGTAGCTTTCTTTGATTCCTGCATGACCTGATCAACAGCGAGGCCTCAATTGTAAGGGCGTTGGCACGGCCAGGTGGTAGCTCTTAGTTTGTTAGCAGTAAACTAATTTGGGGTTTAATGGAAAGTGTTTAAACATACAGTAGCACCACTACAAGTCTTGTTTATCCTTCCTTGTGCCGTAATAATCATTTCAACGTTACAAACAAGACTGTTTGCAAAGCAGGAGATAAAGAAAGGGACTATTTTGGGGCAGTTGTTTGCTTGGAGAAGCATTTGCTTATTCTGAGGCAGCTCGTTCCCAGGAGTTCAGAGCACAGCCTCGCTGCAGTTTTGCCTTTGTTTTGTTGTCTTCGGGATCTGTAGTTGAGAGGGCGTTCGGCGCCCCTCTTCTGTTCTCACAGTTTTTCAAACGAAATGTCTTCCACCACCTTCCCTCAAGTGAGTAATTGTGTACTAATGCAAGGGCTGGGTTCTGTAGTGAGGAAGTAAATTGCAATCATTCCTTAACACTTTCTTGTTGTGGGCCTGTTTTTTTTGTGTTGCTCCACTTTCTCTGTGGAGCGTCCAATGAAGGGTATTCTTTGAGTATACTCTCAGCCTATTTACTTTGCTGCAGATGGGAACAGTGGGGAAATGGCATTTCCTCTGCATGAACCAGTGGTTTGCCTAAGCGCTATTCAATTTAAACCTGCTTATCTTTCTGGCTTGGATAACAATATAAACAACATCCCTTTCCCACCAGTTTTAATGACGCAGTATCTGAATCAAAAAGCTAGACGCCAGTAGGCCTACTACATAGAAACGATTTAACGCCAAAGCAACAAATGCTTCATGACAATTTGAAGGCCATTTAATGCCTGTTACTTTATTATGATTTTAAAGAGTTCAACAGGTTAACATGCTGACGCATCAGCATTTACGCTTTGGTGTTTTAATGACCTGCTCTGACCCGAGCTGTCTTTATTTAAAGCTACTGGCTACCACTCATGTTTCAGTCTCACTCTCAATTTCCTAACCTCTCACTTTCATCCCCCACCCCCCCCATGTCCTCTTTGCTCCTCCCCTCTGCTCCCTTCTTGTCACAGGTATGGCCTCGCAAGTGCAAGTGTTCTCCCCTCACACTCTCCAATCAAGTGCCTTCTTTAGCGTGAAGAAACTGAAGGTGGAGCAGAGTTGTAACTGGGATATGACAGGGTACGGCACACACAGCAAAGTCTACAGCCACAACAGCAGCAAGAACTTGTCGGCCGCCAGTGGCCCCCTCGGCATCAACAACTCCCTGCAAGTCACCAGCTCCACCCTGCCCTACGAGCAGGCACTCATCTTCCCAGCCAGCTCGGGCCACATTGTGGTCGCCTCAGCCAGCAGCACTTCGGGGGCCGTGGGGTCTCTGCTGGGCAGCGGGGGTGGAGGCAGCAGCAGCAGCAGCAGTGGTGGCGGCGGCGGCAGCGGTGTGGGTGGCGGGGTTGGCGTTCACAACCTGACGCGCCGCAGCACGGTCAGTCTCCTTGACACCTACCAGCGATGCGGGCTTAAGCGCAAAAGTGAGGAGCTTGACAACAACAGCAGCGTGCACATCATCGAGGAGCACGGCCCACCGATGATCCAGAACGGTGCAGCCAGCGGAGCCACGGTGGCTACGGTGGCCACCGCCACCTCCACCGCAACGTCCAAGAACAGCGGCTCCAACAGCGAGGGCGACTACCAGCTGGTGCAACACGAGGTGCTCTGCTCCATGACCAACACCTACGAAGTGCTGGAGTTCTTGGGGCGAGGAACCTTTGGACAGGTGGTTAAGTGCTGGAAGAGGGGCACCAACGAGATCGTGGCCATCAAGATCTTGAAAAACCACCCGTCGTATGCACGGCAGGGTCAGATCGAGGTCAGCATCCTGGCGCGTCTCAGCACGGAGAGCGCAGATGACTTCAACTTCGTGAGGGCCTACGAGTGCTTCCAGCACAAGAACCACACGTGCCTGGTATTTGAGATGCTGGAGCAGAACCTGTACGACTTCCTCAAGCAGAACAAGTTCAGCCCCCTGCCGCTCAAATACATCCGACCCGTGCTACAGCAGGTGGCCACGGCGCTGATGAAACTGAAGAGCCTGGGCCTGATCCACGCTGACCTGAAGCCAGAGAACATCATGCTCGTGGACCCGTCTCGACAGCCCTACAGGGTCAAAGTCATCGACTTTGGCTCAGCCAGCCATGTGTCAAAAGCAGTCTGCTCCACTTATCTACAGTCCAGATACTACAGGTAAGAGCTTCTTGCTTTGACATGATAATTAGCTTGTTATGAAATGGCCATGAAAGACTTCATTTAGGCATTGTACGTAACACTGCGGATGCAAAGAGAAAAAGGAGCAAAGAAAAAGAGACGTGTCCCTCTGTCTGTTCCTGTTCGTTTTGTTTGGATGATCATTGGTGCTTTCTGCATCTTGTTTGATTTATCCCAGCTTTAATAGGAATGTTTTTTTCCGAGTTGGGTTGATTATTTGGCCAAACACCCATGATTGGCTGCCAGCCTTATGAGCTGCTGCTCAAGTTCTCTCTCTTCACTCCGATTTTTTCACTTTCTTTGCTTGTTTACCCCTGTAGTAGTTAACTCCCCCCCCCCATTTTCCAATGTGGGATAGAACAGTAAAACTCAAAGGCTTGCTGAGTAGCCAGCTGCTTATTGTGTTTAATGTGATAAAACAAGCATGTTGTAGTGTTACTTTGAAGATTAGCAAAGGCTTTTTATACTTCCACCAAAACTTGGTTTAAAATCTGGTTGAAATATTTGAAGCAATGAGATTTCTTAGTGTCTTTAAGAGGTTCAGGGGAGGAGGTGTTTTTTTTCCCCCCGTTTTTTCAATGGAGGGTTTTTTGAAAAGATCTCAGACAAACTCCCTCATTGACGAAGGGCACCAATCATGTGGGGTGGCAGCCTGCCCACAGGGTTCTATTCACCCCTCGGCTCCCCAGGCCCCTGGACCCCTCAGACCCCCATCACCATAGCTGGCTCCCATTTCCCCCCGGGATAGAGATGAGGGGTCAGCCTGAGTTCTCCTGTAATATGTGCCTGTAATCCACACCAGCGGGCCCTGCATTAGAACCAGATGAGTCCCCGGGAAGGCTTTTTCTTTCTTCTCCCAGTACTTCTTAAACAGTATTTTTTCGCCCGTAGCAAATAGTGTGTTTAGGTTTCAGCAGAGGCAGTGTTGGGGGGAACTGCGCGAGGAATCAAACATTGTCCATGTCCGTACAGAGAGAAGCTTTGTTTGGGGCCCAGGCCTGGTGCCGGGGCTGAGGGAAGAACAGGTGTGTGTGTAAGCCATGGTACCACACACATATACACACACACACACACACACGCGCACACACAAAACCACACACATATACCCATTGACACATGCCAGGTGGCAGCTCTGCAACTGCGAATAGTGTAGATTCTGTAGAGAGAAGTTTGTGGTCCCCATTTACTGGATTCTGAGTTTGGTTTTGTTATCTTTACAGTTTATCACTGGCTTTTTAAATGTGCTACACTGAAGACCATTGTTTCCTGTTAAAACAGGAAGATGGCAAGGTTTAGACAGTAGAGAGAACAGGTGAACAGTAATGGGATTCAAACTGCTGCATTTGGGGAAGATTAAAAAAACAATCAGAAATCCTCAGATCCTGATCTGTTATAGCATCTGACAGGTGTATTATTTTATCCGAGCTATAGTTGTTATTGAACTGTATTTTATGAACACTTCTTCTCAACTTACAATATATATCCCCGTATGGGAACTGGATTGTACAATGTCAACAGGGCAGTGCCGTTCTATCCGTTTAAGTAGCTCGTCATGAAGTAAACACCACTAGTTGTCCTGCTGTTGTTGCTCCTGGGCTGTACGGCAACAAGCAGGCCATAAAATGTTCCTGTCTGTTTTCTCGGGGAGTGACGAGTGGAGGAGAGCGGAGAGATCATCCCTTCATTTCCTCTTGGCAGCGTTGGAGGGGAAAGAAAGGCTGACATTGACCAGAAAATTACCCACCAGCCACCAAAACCAAGACCAGGGACTTGGTGACCCTGGTTTGAGGCATTGGGAGTGGTGTGTGTGTGTGTGTGTGTGTGTGTGTGTGTGTGTGTGTGTGTGTGTGTGTGTGTGTGTGACACACACAGGCTTTTCCGTAATGCATCTTTTCATGTACGTACAGTATTTCAACTACAAGAGTGTGTTTGCTTTACCAGGTTTCATTGTGAGGAATGAGGCAAGTCTTTCAATTCAATTCAATTCAAAGAATGAGCTCACGGGGGACGAGCGCTACGGGTGTCTCAGCATCACATGCCGTTTGGGCAGCAAACAAACCTCGACTGCGGGTAGAGTTCATGGCGAGTTCAAAAGCGAGGAGAACATCAAACAATCTTTGATGATTTCAGATGAGACGATTGCAGGATAGTTTCTGTTTCTGTACTGCAGACGGTACCTTTACAGGGTAGAGATTACATACAGGTGGGATTTGCCAGCTCCAACCTGCCGGCTCTGTGTTACTCTATATCTTTCACAATAGCAAAAACACCCCCCCCGTCGTCTTCTTTGATTCCTGTTAAATAAAATATCTGTGTTAGGGCAGGGTTCCATTTAAAAATGTTCTATACCGGTACAGATACCGCAAATGATACTTTTTTTTTTTATACCAATTTTTAAAAATCCAATCCATCAATTAGTTTTCAGCTCCTTTACACCTGTGTGATGCACACTGTAGTCTCAAAATACAACAACACACACACATAAGCCCCATCTCTGTGCGTAACAGTGTTTTTCCTGCTTGCCTCTAAAACATGTAACGTTAGACAGCCAATCACCAGCATTATTAGTACTTGGTAGAAGCATGCTGCAGGCTTTTTGGCTCACTGACGCTAATGAGAGCTACTCCTTAGGTATTGAAATCTGGCATTGAATGACATGGCATTTTTTGATACTCGATACTATGGAAGCCATTCGGTCCGTGCCTGTCAACATTGATTATTGGTACCTTGCCCTAATCTGTGTCTTGTATTGCACTTAAGTTTTTGTTTCTGGTTGATATGGTGAGGTGACAGTAGATATGGCAAGGATGGATGAAAAAAAAAGAGTAATTTTAAGCCCATTGAAGACATCATACATCCAAAGCCATTATCGCCCGCTTTTGCTTACATCCATTTGGTTGGAGTTTCATATCCCTCACACGTGGCTGTTTGCATTTTGGCTGCCGTAGAATAGCGTCGCATGTGCTCTAAGAGCCTTTCAAATGACTTATAGATTTTTTTCCGCAAGGTTGACTCATGCAAATAAAACATTAGCATTCAAGGTAAACAAGGGATGTGCTATTTGCAAGAACATCTCGCAGGTTGCTTAGAGTCTTAACTTTGTTCGCTTCAGTGCTTAGCGAATACAGGCTCGTGTAGCTGAGCTCATCTATCCTTGTCAAATAGGCCTGTCTGGAGCACTTCTACACTCAGTGCCAATGCACTCGAATACAGTCTCCCTACTATTATTTAATTATTACCTTAACCTTAATTATTGAGTGGCGTTTACGTTGTCACAACATCAACTTGTGACCTACCCTGGTTCTTTTACCCTTGTCTCCTTTCCTGCTACCTTTCTCCTTAATAATGTAGCAGGTAAGCCGGCTAGTCAAGCCTACCTTTTGCCCGATAAAGGGATTATTGTCTTGTCCCAGTTTTGTCCCAGGCTCGTTTGTCCTATTTACTTCATTGGTTGAAGTCCATGAGATGGGTGGAATTATTTAAGTTTATGTTATGTTTCCTGAGGCAGTGCAGCTAGCAGCAGCCGGCCATGTGGAGGCTGCTGCTAGAGAAAGCGAGGGGGAACGTGCAGACAGAGGAAGGGATGTCAAGAGAATATACTCTCTCACCCTACGGGACTGTCTGCTGGACTGTCCAAAGGCCTTGTCATTTAGGTAATGGGATTCTGGTGTCTCCAAAGGATTGCTCTGTTTCCATGTCTTTTTTTGTATATCAATTAGAGGTCTGCATGGGTATGGAACTGAAGCTGGTGCCTGGCTCCATAGCTGCGACTTTCAGACACCAACTCAGACTACCAACTGAGCCTAAATGGGGTTCCCAAATTTGAAACCTGAACCCAAATCCATATTATAATGTACTTTCATATATTCTATCTCGGTTCATGCGAATCACAAAAAAACTTCTCATCACAGAATGCCTAGACATACACTTAAGGGGTTAGTATATACTGTATATTAGGGGTGTACGATTCAGAAAATGTCTCGATTCGATTCCGATTTTTAGGCTCACGATTCGATTCAATATAAAAATTTTTGATTCAAAAACGATTCTATATATATATATATATATATATATATATATATATATATATATATATATATATCTTATACATCCCTTATTACATTCATGTGGATGTTTTATTTAGTTTATTTAGTATCTTTTATTGTCCATATTATTCATGTGGATTTGTTATTTGTTATTTTATCATCCTGTTATGATGTATGTGTATGTTGTGTGTGATGTCTGTAAGATACTGGGAACTTGAATTTCCCCTTGGGGATCAAAAACGTATCTATCTATCTATCTATCTATCTATCTATCTATCTATCTATCTATCTATCTATCTATCTATCTATCTATCTATCATGTGATTGCAGTAGACGTACAATAAAAATAAATAAATCTAAAAAATGTAAAAATAAAAAATAAAAAAAAATATGAATCGATTTTTGGAATTCTACGAATTGATTTTGAATCGGTAGAGCTTGAATCGCGATTCGAATACGAATCGATTTTTTTGCACACCCCTACTGTATATGTCATTATATTCCCCACACGCCTTTCTAACGTCAAAATATGGCGGAAATGCGCCTAACTATTTTTGTAACTTCAGGAAACTCGGCAATTCGACAGTCACACCCACTTCACGCACCAACTGGCCAAGGTGTGTGCAGAGGTGAGAAATTATGCAGAGCTTAAACTTCTCTCTCAAGCTCTCTTTTTCCTTCGTACTTTTTGTGTGTACGAATGAGTGCAACACTATGAACGGCTCTCCGTGGAGCGTGCACCATTTCCCCCATATTTAAATAATTCATTAAGCCCCTCTCTTTCCGCCCCACCTTTGAGTCCATTGTTCTTTTCTTTCTTTTGCTTTTTCCGTGCACATACAGAAAGGCTTTCTCACACTGGCAGTTTTACAGAGGCTTGCCTAATTGCCACTAGACAGAGGGAAAGAGAAAGACAGAGCAGTTTCCCCTAGTAATTAAACATCTTAATATTAACAACCTGGGAGCCTGAAGCTGTATTGCACATACTGCACACGTCAGCACCTGCCAGCTTGTACTTGCACACATCACAGACTTCGTACTTACACGTGCGTGAGAGACCTACAGTATATGGTACATACGCTACAGCAGTAGAGCCTGAGGAATTAGCCTATTAGATATTGTGAGTGAAAGGAAAATGAGTCAACAGCGTCTGAGAGGGAGGAAAGGGCTCGTTGATGTCACCAGCGATCTGAAGTGGCCAGTGTCTGTATACTCTCAGTGCTTATCAGTGTGAAGCGAAAGGCCTCTGGCAGAAGAGATCTGAATGCATCCAGATCACAAAAAGCTCATATTATGGAACTCTCCGCACTTTCTAATTTTAGAGCCTGTATCTTTTTATTGATGGTGGCAGTAAAAGATGGGTGCAGCTGATGCTACAGTAGGATCTCTGACACCGCCGGGCTTATGTCAAAACCTTAACAACTGATGAAATATGTATCTCTCCATCAAGGGGTGGTGCCGTCACTGCCGGGGCTGAGGCAGGTAAGACGAGCCCCTGCCCCACCTGTCTATCTGTCTCCTCTATCTGTTGTTAGCGTCGCACAACCAGACAGACAGGGCAGGCGTTCCAGCACATTTACCCTGCCTCCGTGCGAAACATCAAGGGGTGTTTTAATGAATGAGGTTGCTATTAGTTACTGTTCTTTGAAGCGTGTGTTAAAGTGTGCGCGCGTAATGCGTTATGTGCCAGAAGAGAAAGAGAACGGTAGGTAAACGGCAGGATCGGGTTGCCACAGAGGAAAGATGGATTTAAAAAAGAAAAGAAAAAAGAAAAAAGGACAGAAAGGCAGATTCGCTCAGTGGCAGCGGCGCTGTTAATAGTGCAGGTGTTGTTTATGTGAGGTTTCTCAAGAAAGTATCTGGAACGGGAAAAGGAGAATGGGGGAGAAGAGGGTGGAGGAACGGAGGTGGGGGTGTTTAGAAGGTGGTTGTTTTGCATTCCTCACCAGCACCTGGAACAGCTCCCCCCCCCCCTCCAGCAGTGGCAGATTATTACTAATGCAGATGAGCTTTCATTAGGTTCAGCCTGACTGGGTGGTTGCTGTGGCACGTTGTGACTTTTTTTTTTTTTTTTTTTTTTTTTGCTGACTTTCTGGTTTATTTCGTTTTTTTATAGTTTTTTTTCAGCTTTATATTTCAAGTTTGCGAACACTAAGGGCCGGGGCCATCCAGTCGTTGTTGACAGTAGATGCTGAAATCGTCGGATATTATCACAAACTGGTATATAAAAGGAAAGACCCGTAAAATGATAATTACTGCTCCCTGTATTCACTGCTGTGCTTTTTATGACAGTCATAACACCTTAGTATGCATGACAGAATCCTAATAACCTGTTCCTCATTTATAATTTGCCTCTGGGCAGCTCTTCCATGTGTCTCCACAGAGCAGCCGGCAAGCAGGAGACAAGTAGCAGCTAAGCTAATTAACCACCGGTAGTCAAGCATAAGAATCAGAACATAATAGTAGTCAAGCACTCACAGTCATTTTGAGAAAAAAAAACCCAATAATGAATGAGAATTATTTAACTCTTTAAAAGGTTAAAGTGAACATGGCCACCTGGCTGATGGATACACCTATCCCCGGGTGGGTGGGTGTGTGTTTGTGCACCCCTGTTACTGTAGGACTTTGTGCTCCTACGATAAGACAGAGCTTTCTGATTTTCACCACATCGTTTCATCCTGGCTACTTGTCTTTGTTCTCCCCTCGCAGTTCAATTTCCATACATTTCCCAGGATATTAAGCTGACGGAAATTAAGCCGCCTTGATAAAACTCTGCGAGCCGTCCCACTTAATCTCACTGAGGCTGCGATCCGTCTGCTCTATATTGATTGGCTTATTTGAAACATAGGATTTTTCCTCACCTAAGCTTTTTGGGTTAGTTAGCAAATGTTGGCAGCACACAAGTAACTTGTGCTACAGGTGTTTGTAGAGTTGCTGCATAACACCGCAGGCTAACGGAGAAAATCATTAAAATGTCCAGACTCAACTGTTGTGGGTTACAACCACGGAACTATGGAATTTTGTTTCCCACTGAAATCATTAACTGGACAGGTGAAGTTTCTCTCAGCAGTAGTCGAATATTCATTTTCCTGCTTGCCACAGATTTGTCTTTCTTCTCTGGAGTCAAGCACCAGTGGGTTGGCAGGGTGATGGCTGCCATCAGCGGCTGACCTGCACAGGTGCCCCCGGGTTTTAAATAAATGATGAGGCCTCCTGCTGATACCCCCCCCCCTTCCACCATTCCTGTATGCCCGCCATCCTTCCGCAGGGAGCTCCAGAAAAGGG
Source organism: Perca flavescens (assembly GCF_004354835.1). NCBI lineage: Eukaryota > Metazoa > Chordata > Actinopteri > Perciformes > Percidae > Perca > Perca flavescens. Next base: position 12,609,426 of record NC_041338.1, on the reverse strand, counting down.
GTAGCCCCCACCGCTGCACGCTGCCTCTGCTCCTTCCCGCCCTCCTTCCCTTTCTCTTCTTCCCCACCTCCCCTCACCTCTTCCATCCACTCGCATGAATATTTAAAACCTAGCACCAGGATGGAAACTATGCAGCAAGGGCAATGAAGACTTGTTAAAGAGAAAAAAAAAAAGAAATGTTCATTTTGGGACTCCTAACATTATGAGGCAGGTCATGGGAGTATTGATGAAATTCAGATTGGTCCGATTACAGAGGGGGAGAGTTATAAAAACTAAGTCGGAAAGACAGACAGACAGACAGACAGACAGACAGACAGACAGACAGACAGAGAGCAGGAGAGACTGACCCAAGCTATAGCTGTCCAGCCGGGGGAGAGGATCGGGGGGGGATTGGGGAGGCCTGGCAGGGACCTGCAATTGGCTCCATGCTGGCTGTGTGTGTGTGTGTGTGTGTGTGTGTGTGTGTGTGTGTGTGTGTGTGTGTGTGTGTGTGTGTTCGGACTGACTGCCACTTTGACAGAGAATGCCTGGTGTGCAGAGGCCCATGCAGGCTCCCATGAAGTTTTCAACAGAACAAAACAGATGCATTTGTTTTCTCAATTGGAGGAATTTGCTAATGTGCATATACAAGGGTAAATAGTTTGGCTAATTTGCGGCAGGCAAGTGGGCAGAGCTCTCCGTCGTTCAGCCAGTCAGCCAGCTGGGGCCCCTGTGTTGGGAGAAAAAAAAAAAGGCTTTGATGACCCCCCCTCCCATCTCTCTCTCTTCATTTAGTATCATCCCTGGCCCAACATAATAATAACTTGATTTTCCTCTTACTGCCATTTTAACGATTTGATCCGCTTGCTTTTATGTCCCGCCTCTCTCTCCCTTTTAAATGTGTTCATCGTGCTTGATAGAAGATGTTTGACAGCCCAGTTAAACATAGCTCATATTCACTGTGACAGTTGTCGCTCTATACATTTTTTTGTTGTTGCTATTTTTCATTGCAGATGGCAGAATTAAATGAGGCTCTGTTCTTACCGCACAGGCTATTTCCAGCACCACTCATAAAGTCATAAAGCGACATCGCCATGTGACTTTTAGATTCCAATTATTAACGGCTCACTTTGTTCATATTTATGGGAGTCGATTTTAGAAAGGATCAGGAGTGTTTTATAAAAGATATGTCGATTTAGTAAAGAGGGAAATATGAGAAGAGAATGGTATCCCGGGTTTGATTCACAGTAAGTCTTTTTTTTTTTATATACCATTTAAGAAATGTATGGATCAACAAAAGGGTAGAGGGGCAAGGGATGTTTATGACATGACATTTATTAACACAGAGACTCTGATGTATCTATCTGTTTTTATTGTGCAGTAGCCTTTCACAGCAATCTTGTTTGGATGTCATTGGCAAAGGTTTCAACAGAATGTACGTCAGCATTGTCATTCTTTTATCGACCTTGTTTCTCAGTGAACTCCTCACAAATGGTCGTCTCCAGGATTTTTTCCGGAGGATGAGCCAGAGGAGCTTTCCATAGAAATTGTTTCTTTTGGAATATGAAGACCACTCGAGATTCTGTTTAGTAGCAGCAGTATGCTAGTCATAAAACAGGTTGGAAGCAAATCCTATTTCACCCAAGCTTGATAAATAATTTAAAATGACTAATAGTGCCTTGTGACACAGAATGTATCGCTGTGGTGTATCAGATTCCGGCGGTTTTGGCCTGAGGCGTAATTTGTTTGGAAAAATAATTACTCCTGTATTGGATCATGGTTAAATATTAAAGGGGTTAGCATTAGGAATGGGGCAGCTTACAAGGGAGTTTTAGTCTACATCTGTGCTTTAGACATCATTTCAGCAGACCACAAGGGGGGGGGGGGATTGCTGGATTTTATTGCTATATTGCTAAATTTCACCCCAAAAAAAAGCCCAATGCAAACTAATGAACTTCTCCTGTGTGATTTGCCACCGAGCTTTGACGACTAAGCCCAGTGTTTTATGAGCGAGGAGCGTTGGATTGTCTGTTGAGTTCAGCTGGTTATTGAGTGCACAAGCTGGGAGGCAGCAAAGAGCATTAAGAGGCTATATATCAGCCTGCAGAGGAACCCCCCAAAAAAAAAAAAAGCATGTTCCATTGAGATTATAGATAACAAAGAGAAGGAAAAGCAGAAATACTACAATAAAAAAGACGAGAAAAAGAAAGAATAGGCTACTGAATGTGAACAGTAGCTGCTCAACCATACTAGACATGCGTGTGTGTGTGTGTGTGTGTGTGTGTGTGTGTGTGTGTGTGTGTGTGTGTGTGTGTGTGTGTGTGTGTGACACTGGCTGATTAAACACAGAGCTTATGTCCTGTCCGCTACACACAACCTGTTCAATGTTCACATCCTCAAACCACCTAATGGCCCTGCAGGATCGACTCATTTACAGCATGTAGGGAAGGTCTTTGCACACACACACACACACACACACACACACACACACACACACACACACATATATATATATACAGTAAACACATGCAATGTGGAACCAGGTTTTTGCCCCTAACCGGCAATCGCTGAGCTGAGAAAACACGGCATCTCTGCGTGTTATCAGCATGAACTGAACATAACTCACATCACCCCCTTTAAACACAGCATTGACGTCAGGGAGGCAGCAACACACACACACACACACACACACACACACACACACACACACACACACACACACACACACACACACACACACACACACACAGTCTTTCATTACAGCCTGAATCTATATATCATCAAACAGATGGCTTCTTTTTAAACAAGGACAGCGTTGTTGTCTGAAGGGTAAGGAGTCTCAGCGCATCAGCCAAATTAAAGCTCAAACCGGTGCCTCGACAGACAGGACAACTGAGGCAGGGTCTGGAAAGGTAAGGTCTTGCCGCACCTTATTAATCGCTCTTACTATAACTGTGTGCTCCAGGTCTCATCTTTTCCAGATCCTGCTACAGTGTTGTCCTTGCACCCAGTGGAAGGGAATTACATGCATCTCCCCCTCCTCTGTGGTTCTATATATGATATTACATACACACTTTGGCTTCAAGCGGACTCCATTCAACATCAACATACAAACCAGGCTTTCACAGGTCATTTCAAGCAGACGTTCGCAGGTCATTCACCAACACTACGCTTTCACTGCTAATCAAGAGCAACTAAGGCTTACATTACAAAGCGCATACACATGTTTTCTGTAGACATTCCATTTAAGGCTTGAGCACCTTAGTGTAAATCAAAAGCGCAGTAATAGACATTTTACACAAATCCATTAACACACACCACGGATCCTGCACAAGCTGCTTTCAGCACGCAAATAAACAGCATAATGCTCTCGTTTGAGCAGGAAATGCGTTAAACATCAAAGACTTAAATGAGACTTCCTTGCGTCTTTTGGAAGTGCATACAAATCTTTTTCTACCCGTTTTCTGTTCTGTGTCACAATGAATTACGAACATTAACAAGCATCATTTCACATGTGTTCTAAAAAGAGTCTCTCTGTTGCGGCCGTCACCATAGCAACCAAGGCTCTTGTTCCAAAATTGTCTATATGTGCCTCTGAAGGTGCAACACCTGAATTAGACCGGGGCTGTTTTGATCTGCCTGCCTGGCCCAACCAACAGCTGTGTACTTTAGGGACAGGGAGGGCCCTTGAGCCACACTCTCATCTCTCTGCTATTGTTTGCCCAGGTGGGCCAGGGCCAGCCCCCCCCCCCCCCCAGCCCCCCACCACCTCTCTTTCGCTCTCTCTCTTTTCTCTGCCCAGCTCTCCTCCTCCCTTTCACTATCTCATTCCCTCTCCCTCTCTTGCTCTCGAGTTCTTCCTCTTCCTCCCGCGCTTCTCTCCGTCTTTGTTCCACAGGGACCTGTGGTCCAACTGAAGCTCTCGGTTACACAAAGAAACCAAATTGGCTTTCATCTGCAGCCTGTTAGCAGCTGTGTGCATTGTGCGTTTGTGCTCCCTCTCAGCGCGGAAAAAAAGCATAGATTTTACCCATGACAGTGTTGTTATTATTGGCTTTGAGTCAAAGCTGTCCTTGCGGAAACGCTTTCTTCTTGTTACAACTCCGGAGTAGATTTCCAATTCTTTTACTAACTAAGTGTTACTAAGTCTTTGGCGTGACTTTGCTGTTAGCAGTGCTGTCAAAGATGTTTGCATCTTTCTGGTTTTGCAGCAGGTTTTTAAATGCAAACGTAGGATGATGTTGAGGAGCCCCCAGAGGTCCATCCTCCACTTCCATCCTGGGTCAATATTCGTGCCAAGCTCCTGACATAACACACGTAGGTGCTCGAGGTGCACAAAAAAGAAAACCCAAAGGGCCACACCAACCCTGTTGTTCACAGTGTCACCATGGTGACAATAAGGCTTTAAAATCAGGAGTCAGTCAGCTTTTTAGGTGTGTTCATTCACCATTCCCACTGAGTGTGTTTTTTGAAAGAGTAAGAAAGTGGGAGAGATGGCCCACTTACAGTAGTGTACCCAGAGTTCCTGGCCTTGTACACAGCACTGCTCATGGCACTGAGAAGAACAGCTGAGAAAACAGCAGGGAACTTTCATTAGTGATCCCCTGCCCCTTGTCCCCCCCCCCTTTCCACTCTTCGCTTCTTTTTACATCTTTCCATCCGTCGTCATCCTCCCTAAACCCTCCCACCCTCCCTCTCCCCGATGTCCTCCCGTCTCTGTCCATCCCTCTCTTTCTCTCTCCCATTTCCTTTATCCTGACCTCTGCCCCTTACGCAAATCTGCCTGGCATTTCAATCATCACAGCCAGAGGACATATAGGATCACAGAGCCTCATCCCTCTCAGCTGGCCATAAGGGCAGAGAGCTTCCACAGTACAGTATATGCGCTTAGCATTGGATTTCTCCTTACAGTTGTTGGGTATCTGAGCAGGAGCTTTGCATCAGCATGTTTCAGAAGATTCAACAGATCCTAGGCTAGTAAGATGCATTGAATATAAAGGATAGACAAATAAATATCTAACTGAAATCTTTTCATATACTCATGTACAGCATATGTGGCACTGAGGAGTTGTGGGGGGGAAAAGTGTAAATATGGGTACTGTTCTTTCCTTTTAGCACAGTAAACAGGTGGTTGAGACAAAAAGGAGGTCAGGTACTGTATTGTATGCCTTCCTCTGTGCAGGTGTTTGTGTGCTAACATGTGTCCTACAATCAAATACCTGTACCCACAAGCATCACAGACACCGTCGCTGCTACGGAGCTAACTCCGCTGCTCTTGAATCAGTCAAAGGCAAGCGTTACTGCAGGAAGAAAGGAGTTTAACAGACTCCTTGAACTCGTGTGCATGTCTACGTGCTTGGGTCTCTCTCTTTGAATCGTCAGTGCACACTGCAGCTCAAATCAATCATAACAGCGCCAGAAATGCCAGCATTAGTTAAAAAAAAAAACCTGTTTGTTTGTTTGTTTGTCTGTCTGTCTTTTCTTCACAAAAGCAGTGGGGGGGGGGGGGGGGGGGCAGTGGGTGACTAAAAGTGCAGTGAATCGTAAATGAGTCAAGGAGAGTGTTGGTGCAGTGGAGAGGCTCAGTGTGATAGCACCAACTACCTGTCACATTTCTGTCTCCTCTTTTGTTTTCAGCCTAAAAACAATCTTTCTCTTTCTCCTTCGCAAGCTCTACCGAGTCGTGATTTATGAAAAGAAGCCATTTTGTGGGGCTAATTGCCTAAAGCCGGGCTGCTGAAGCATCTGAGGACAAGTCATAACAGCCCTTTCAGATATACTGCAGACAGCTGAAGCAGGGCAGACCCTGGACAAGAGTAAATCATCGGCCCCAAATGTTGAGCCCTCGTACAGCAGATGCTGATCCTCAGTTTGCTCTCACCACTTGAGCCCCATTTTTGAAAGCTTTATTTTACAGCAAGTTGGCTGGAGCAGAGCACTGTACTTTTACAAATATATTAGAATTCATAGATTATTTCTGCCCGAAAGACAGACAGTTAGGCAACTGTGTTCATTAAAATGCCCTCCAAGTAAGTGCAACAGCATGCTCCGCCACACCTACCGCCTCCTTTCCCGTTCTTAAGCCAGGAGTGAGGAGTGCTATTTGCATTACAAGGTTCCTGTGGAGCAGAATAAAACGCAGACAGAGCTGTGAGCAAAACGAACACTTTCAGGGTGGCCCTGCGCTAATTGCAACTGGGGTGCATTTACTGATTATAGTTAAGTGGTCCAAAATGGTCCCCTGCTCTCTGTTACATTGACCCACTCCCTCCCCTGGTGGATGTGGTCAATAGCAGGCCTGTTGAGATGCCTTTCCACTGAGGGAAGAAAACAGGGTCCAATCAGGCCCCGTCTCCTCGCTTCATCGCAAAGCACACGGGAAAGGATAGTCAGAGGGAGGGATCGCTGAATTTAAATCAGAGTTTATAACAAGGTGAATAATGGAGTGGGGTCAACAGGAAAGCAGCAGGCTGCTTTTATTTCATAATTGACAAGCATGTCGAAATACATGTTGAATTAAAAGACATATACCAAATTAGATCTGCAGACGCTAAAATGATTCCCCTTAAGTGTGAACAGTGACCGAAAAGAAGATTCAACCCATTTGTGTGCTTGAGGCCGCGTCTTTTTTTTTTTTTTTTGTGAGCGCATGTGCTGCTCATGACTATTCATGTTGGCCTGCAAAAACATGCAAGTGTGGTCAAATGGAAATTAATGGAATGCAAAGTGGAATGTAAATGTAGTTGCAGAGGTGGTGGGGGGGAATGAAATCCTTGCCAAAGATCTGGGAAGGTTGCATGCGTAGACGGGACCAGGTCAGTGTTTTGTATTCCCTCTCCTCCGTAACAGGGGGCCCCCCGCAGCGGGAGAGCAGGCCGGGGGGGGGGGAGATATAACAGCCACTGGATCACACAGGCTTTGATCTCCCCTCTGGGTTCCTGAGCGTCTATGGGATAGACTTTAGGTCTACTGATGAAGAGGTGGAGATCTCATACCCCCTCTAGTGCTGGCCCACTAGCAGTTCTCTCGATCTTTTTTTTTTTTTTATCACACACATACACATACATTATCTTTAGCCTGGGTGTCATTTCTTGGAAGTACTGATGGATTTGTTTGCATTTTTTCTTTATCCACATGCATAAATATCGAGTGATGCAAAAGTTGACTCACTCTGCTTTTCTTGATTGTAGCCTTCCTGAAGTTCCAAGAGTTATTTCCTTCGAAATGTTTTTTTTCTCAGAGGGGGTTTGAGTCTTACAGCAGGTCTAGTGTTTTACATAACCCTGACACAGTGATGTAATTCCTTCTTCCCCTGAATGCTGGTGTCAGAAACACTGGGCTGCGTCCCTCTAGCCGTTCGGTCTGCCCCTGTGTCATAATCTCTCTCATGCCTGGCCTGATCCCGCTCCAATTTATGTAATTAACTGATGTCACTGCTCTGGATTGCTTGCAAATAAAGTATCACTGCAGCCCTGATTTCCCTAAAAGTAACTAATCCTTGAGGACCTAAGGTCTATTAAGGCTGTTATTCACATAGCCTACAGTTATATGAGAAGGGATATTAAACGGCAGAAAATAACAAGCTCCATTACATAAACATGGAGAAGCAATCGGGGTAGAAAAAAAGGTTTCTTTTATTATAAGAACTAGCGAAATTACTACATGCCAATTAAAGTGTTTTATGAGTTTGGCTTGCTGATGTAGAGGGTTTTTGTGTGTGTGTGTGTGTGTGTGTGTGTGAGAGAGAGAGAGAAGTGAGAAATGGGTTAGCTTTGTGTGACTAATACAGCACACAACCTGTGCTTTTAGAGCACAAATACTAACAGAGCACTTAACAGCCAGGCTCTGCTTACAAAAAAAAAAAAAAAAACTCCTTTTATAGCTGGGTGGACCTCCTTTTGTTTGTGAACATGGCGGGCAGTTTGCACTCCTGTATGCACATCTGTGTGTGCAAGCACAAACAAACATCCAACTGTGCTGGACGATTACATTTCCAGGGCATGGTCAGTGGCTCGTATGAGCTCATGCATCCATACAGTGTGAAGAAAGGCAAACGTTCTGGCAAGCGAGCAGACCTGACCTAAAAACAGTCAGACAGACATATAGGCAGACACTAAAGCCAGATAGAGCAGCAGGCATACAGAGAGACAGGCTGGCAATCTAGCAGATTGGTAAGAAATAGACAAACAGACCCACAGACAGATAGTGGGGGGGCAGGGTCTTGCTGCAGGAAAAAAGGCAGAGACAGGCACCTTCATAAACATTTAGGTTAGACAGACTGGGTGAATGTGTCAGGCTTTGCAGCTGCCCTCAGACATAGATCACCAACATAGAACCAGCCATCCAGGACACATCACATCGCTCAAGGCCCAATGTCGGCGCTCCCGACTGGGGCAGGGACTCTGCCTCCCTTCCCTGGAGGGAAGGAGATCCAAGGACGTCTCCTGAAGTTTCCATGGTTGCATATCTCAGCTAGATCGAGCCTTGTTTGTTTCGCCTGCAACATGCCTCACTGCACCGACCCACATTAACGAAGTGCTTCGCAGACTTAACCCTTGGGTGGCCAGCTAGACGGCCAAACTAGCACCCATTTGCACGGCACAGACGTGCCATTTGTTCTGTGTTCTCATTCCTTCGCTGCCGTGACATTTAGGCTAACATGTGATGGGAAATGAGCTCGGTTTGTGTTTCCCTGTTTCTTATGCACCATGCCTGGAGGTAATGAGGGGGAAAAAGGCCAGAGGAGAGGGGTGGGGTCAATATGCTAATAGTGGGTGTACATTTTGATGCCTCACTACCAGCATGGAGTGGTTTGGAGAGACGGGCTATCATTCTCCACCTCCTTTCTCCTCATTATCCTCCCACGTCTCTCTCCATCTCTGTCCTCCCCCATCCCCTGCTTTCTGCTGTCATCTCTCTCCATGCCCTTCACTATCTCCTCCCCCCCCCCCCTCCGCTGCATCTCCCTCCTGGTACTCCTCACCTACACCCCACTCACCCCCCACCAAACGCCTCTCTCCCAGAATATGAGATACATTTGTTTTCCTGCGCCAGGCTACGGGAGTGGGGACGCGTGGCATGCAAAAGTGCTGATGTGTTGGTTTCTGGGTAATTATAACATCCCTCGGTCTCCAAGAAAACTCTAAACTAATGTTTAATTTGCCTCTCCGCTCAAAGGAAGCCCTCCTTTGTTATTGCGTGGCAATTAGCCGGAGCCAAGGCCCAGGCATTTCCTGTGATTGTTGTGATTTGCATAGCGAGCGAATCAGAGAGAGTATCAAGACCCTATACCCCTCTTCTCTCACTGCCATTACAGCCACCCACTCCTCCTTTCCTACCTCTTTCACTTCCTCCCCTCCCTTTACCCCCCCCCCTTGCTACACTGAATCTCCATCAGTGGCTTAGCAACTGAAACTTCAACCCCTGTGTCTAATACCCCTGTACATAGTGGCTGATTGACAGGGTAGATTGACTAACTGGGGGGCACATTCCACTGAGGATGGTGCTAATGGAAGTTGTTAATTGAAGATATACAGTAAACATACTGTGTGTGGATAAAGATGTCACGGTGGTTACGTGCACACTGGACACACACATGCACCCAGTGTTTTAATGAGATTATTTGTCACAAAGTAAACAGTAGATGTTAGTGAACGTTCTGTTTTTGGTCCTGAGGGGAAACCATTAACTAGCGTAGCTGCATCACGGTGGCTGTTGTGTTTTCTGCTCTGACCAGATAAGAAACAGATTCCCACCGAATATTAAATCTCAGGCTGAATGCAGCTGCCATGTTTTTATGAAAGCATTGTCACCGTGTGTCACCGTTCCGAATAATTCCCAATTGGCATGCATTATTTCTTCTAGCAGTCGTGTCATATTTTGTTATCACAGAGTACTTTTGAGTCTCTGGATTTTAATGTGTCAAACCTAACCTTAATGAACTCCTACATAACAGTCCACCTTTGCAGCTTTGCTCAGCTTTAGTTGCATTAGAATACCTGAATGAATTTGCATTGCCTTATCAGCACCTGCCTGCGTGTCTACGCTTACTATAATAGTACCGCTGTGCGATATGATATCCACATTTGCTCCGCTGCTTCTCTCTTGCGCTCTCATCAGATTATTAGAACTGGTATTTTCCCATTTGTGGGTTTAAGTGCTGAGAGCTGTGGCTTCAGGGAGCCTGTTTAGTGGAGAGAGAGAGAGAGAGAGAGAGAGAGAGCGATATAAAGTGGAAGAAAGCAAATGAGAGAAAGAGAGGTAGGCAGAGAGCTAATGGCGAGATAGAAGGTAAGCTGCAGTGGCTGTTAAACCTGAGGGGTGGCTAATCCATCAGACGGCACTCTGCGCTCATCTGCTCCGGACTGGTGTGGCATGGTCGGCGAGTGGCACATCCAGAGCCCCAGCAGTCAGACATAGCCTCCTGATCTATATTTCAAAGCCAAGAGTAGAGAGGAATTCAGTAATGAGCTCCCATCTTCCTTTTGGTAGAGGAAGACTCTCTTTGTGGAACTAATTGAAAGTGGCATGTGGAGCGCCGGGGAGCTCTTTGGGGGCTGTGCCGCATTTCAAGGGATGTGCAGAGATAAGCCTGCATGCCGCTCCGCTGTGGCTTTTGTGTCACAGGTCTGATATAAACAGGTCTCTTGTAGGAGAGTGATGCACTTAACGGCTGCGATTGTGGGGGGCGTTGTGTTTTGTGTATGTGTGTGTGTGTGTGTGTTTTTGTCTACATCAACCTGTGTCCATTGCTGAAATTACACCCCCACACGCATTCCGCATTTCTCCTTTTCTCCCTCCCCTTAATAAATCTAGTTTTCTGTGTCAGCTCATCAGAGATGCGTTTGTGTGTGTGTGTGTGTGTGTGTGTGTGTGTGTGCATTTGTGCACACACGTGTGTGTTATTTGGGCTCTCTGAGCGCAGTGGAGGAGCGGCTCTAAAGGGGAGATGGGCTTTCTCTATTACAGATATGGAAATGGCCCGAGACGTATGCAGTTAGACTGATATACTGCGTGGCATTTACTGAAATGATGAAACAGAGCCCGACCTTAACTATTTACAGACACACACATCCATTAACACTCATACACCCACATTCGCACACTCACATTCAGAAACATGTAAATGTACTGCCAGTTGGCGGGTATTTTGCTGTGGAATCAGCTTTTCTGTCCAATCGGCCTGCTGTTTATGGTGTTTTCTCATTTTTGGAGCCAGTGAGAACCACATGGACAGGAAGGACACATGTCGCTGAGACTTCTTCATGAGTTTTTGTTTCCCCAAATGCAACATTCCTTGTGGTTAAAGCTGTGGGAAATGTGCTTCTTCTCCCTGTAGATCCGGATCTTAGAGTTGCTGTGGGAACTTTGATGCTGATGAATGTAATCAGACCTGACTCATCTCTCAGTCAACTCATTCTCACCTTTAATTGATAGTTTGGTAAATGACAGCACGCGCACTCATAATGTTGCTTCTGAGCATACAAGTACGAAAAGAGGAGGAACTGATGAAGACAAGTGTCGTATCTCACCAGGTCCCTGTTTGCAATTGTGCCATACCTTTATTTATTGCACGATGAGGTCAGTTTCATACACTGTATATTGACTGCTCTGCTGCTGCCTCACAGTCACAGATGAAGGGATTAGATTATGTAGTCTGTTTGCTGACATGTCTTTTTACCCCTGTCAACATGACACACCTTAAAAAAAAAAAAACCTGCTGCAATAAGAGAATAAAACAATATTCAATGGCAGCAGAATCTGAAAGACCTCATTAACATTCCAGCAGCTCTTTGTCATCTTGAGCCACTGTTGTTGTGGCCTCAGCCACTTCGGTTTAACCTGATCATGTAGCAGCGAGAGCAGGACAATTTCTCCCGCAGAACAATTTGAAACACTGATGCAAGGGTGAAAGAAAGATATGTTCTGTTTTAGGGTGTGTGAGATGGTGAGCAGAAGGGGGGAGGAGGGGGTGGAAAGTTGAGCCAGAGAGGCAGGGAACAGCCCAGCTTGGTGCCCAGCTGTGAAGCTGCCCTCTGGGGCTTTGGGAGGCTGTGGAATGTGGCTGATGTGAGTCTGGGTTTGGGCTGGACAAGGCCCGGGGCATGCAGCTGTGAGCAGGGATGTCTGGGAGAAGGGTGTGTACACATCCATACCTACGTGTTAAAAGAAGGAGAAGAGAAGAAAACAGAGAGACATTCTGTGGATTCATTTATGTGTTTTTTTTCCCACATTTGTGTGTATATCAGTTTATGGGCATGTTCGTATTTATACACGCAATGTTGTTTGCAACTTTCTATTGGCTGCAGCTGAGGCCCCATCTCAGGGAAAGGAACGACATGCGGACTCATTTCCTGTTTGAGGGTTCAGGGCACGCTCTTTTGCTTCGTTCACCAGAGACGTCTGAATTGTGAGACAGAACCAGATTACAACAGGCTACCTCCCTTAGGGATTGGTCGGTTTGCCAGTCAGCTGAGAGCAGCTTTGTTCAGAGCGAGCCTGTCAGGCGGAGATGACAGCTAGCTTTTGTTCTGGAGATTTCCTGTCCTGTCCTGGGCAAAGGGTCGGTTAAAGTGCACAGAGGAGCCATAGCACCAATCCCTTACTCCCTTCTCTACTCCTCACTCCCTCTCTTTTTTTTTTTTTTTTTTTCCCGCCACTTGAATCCCCACTGGTCATATTTCCCACCGACCAATTATAGTGCCCAATGTGTCGGGGAGAAGTGATCTGATTGGCTGTGTCGGGGGTGTCTGGGAGGTCAGAGCCGTGTTCATTTCACACTGTGTCCTTTTGGACTCCCTCCAGCAGCGCCCTCAGAGCGCTCACACAGAGTGCGGAAGAAGAAAAGTGGAGAGAGGAGAAGAAAAGCAGGAAAGAGGGAGACAAATGGAGGAGAAAGAGTGAATTCCTCTGTACACAGCCTTCAGTTCGATGTGATTTCTTGCCTGAGAAATCGTAAATGTGTCATGTTTAGCGCTGGTTTAAAATTCACATTGACTCCAGCAGGCACCTCCAGCGCTGCTGCTCCACAGTTTGTGCTCATACTGTAAAACTGTCTGTTGCCTCTCGACAACAAAAAAGAAATGTTCAGAGCCAGAATGCCTTTGTTGTGTGTGTGTTCAGTGAGAGGGGGACGGTCTTCCCTCTGGGCAAGGTAAGCTAAGACAGGAAAACACCTGGTTAAGGAAGGCAACCATCAGTTACAGAGCTGTCACAGGACATGCATATCTGTGTGGAATGTTTTTTATGACATGCAAACCACAATGAAAGCATATTTGTCATCCGTTCCCTGGTATGTCTTGTCGTGGAAAAAACATCCCTGTATCCATGAAAGAGCTGAACAATGTTGTCATTAGACTCCCAAAAGCAACAGTCTCCAATCTCAGGTGGGGCTATCACTTCTTATTACACTTTATCATTTGGTCTCGTAAACACGACCGTTCCCCCTGTCTGTATCTTTGTTTATAGGTTTTTAACTTGAGGGCGAAACAAAAACCAAAGACTATCACGTTTAAGGGCAATTTGACGTGCCTAGCCTCTCCATTCATTATGTCTCACGTGCATCACATTCCATTTATGTTGTTTGGCTTGGTGTGTTTCATGGAATAATCAAGTAACCTTATTATTTTGACTGTATATTTCAAACCAAAGCTAAGGGGCAATTGTGATGAACTATTTCATGACATTTTATAAACTAAACAATTTAGGAGTTAACGAAACAAATTCATAATGAAAATAATTGTTAATTTCAACTCTAATACTTAGCAACTTAACCCAGAGCCAGCAAAGCCCCTTGATTTCCAGGGTTAACCAGTTGATCGGCAGTAATATGTACATCCTCTGGGATATCAACCGTCACTGTCACTTGCCTTTACAATCACTCACTGATATCCCCCCCTCTTGGTGAGTCCACCACATTGATACTTACGAGTCGAAGCCTAACTAGATAATACATTCATGTCTTAATCAGACACATAAATGTATTTAATTCCCCCCATGTGCATATATGGTGGACTTTATATGAGTCAAATTACTATTTGGATGGATTCAAATCTGTCTGTTTTTTCCTTGAGGACGGCCACGACAGCAGAAATAGCAATGTCATTTTGTCCATAATAATTGAATCTTCAAGTGTGGCTACATGAAAAGGATAATGCCGTATTGATTGTTGCTGTACAGTAATTGTTTTCCCTCAATAGACAATGGCATTTTAAACGCCGAGCATGGCTTCATTGTTTGTCATGGTAGACCGTATAGGGGACGGGAGAAAATGATCGCTCTCTATATGACAGAGGGAAGAAATAAACCATACATGGGTATTGTCATTGAGAGGTGAATAACTGGGACTTCTTTTACAAATGACTGCCGGGCACTGTTGCTTGGTCAAATTAATTACCTGTCATTGTGACTGATTGTTTTTGAAGACATCTCTTATTATTATAAGCTAAGAAAGGAGTTGACGCTGCATTCCACAATGCCGTGGCAACACAAATTAAATATAAAAAAAAAGCCAAATTATATATTGTGTGCCTTCTGGCTCAGATAGAGATTTGCTTTTAGTTTTGTATTTTGTGTTTCTTAACGGAAATGGAGTGTGTCTTATTTTGAACTAACATGAGAAACTTCTGACTGTTTTATGAATCGATGCATATCCATGAATGCGGGGGTGCGAAAACATTTAATTCCCAGTAGTAGTTTCTCAGCCCACGCCGTGTGTATTAATGTGGCTGAAACTTTGAGAAAGAAAGCACAAAAGCACACACCTGTCCCCCTTTATGACATGTCTTTGTCTCTTCCAAGACTGATCCTGACATGAGAAACTGCTGCTCGTATTTACAAGTCCAAAAACACACCACACACAACACTATCTGTCTTTGTTTGTCTTACCAGGAAGTCTTCTGATGACGCTATGAGGGGATGGCCTATTCATCCAAATTCCACCCTAAAGCCTTAATAATCCTGCTGTTGTTTCTCTACGTGATGACGTTTCTAATTCTTGTCAGGGAAGAATGCAGCGTGACAAACGGCGTTAAGAGTGTCTGAAGGCACAGCGGGCAGGCGGCATGCTGGGACAGATAGAGGGACACGAGTCTAAGGAGGGCTGAGAAGACTCGTGATCAGTAGAGGCTTCACCTTTCCCCAAGGACACTCTGGAGGGCGTGTTTAGGGATCGTTGTATTTTCATGTATGCTTATGAAATCACTGTTATGTGTGTATGATGTTAATTGCAACAAGGGGGGGGTTTGGGATCATTGAGTTGTATTAAGATCTGACCACATCTGGGTGACAATTTGTATCAGCCTTTGTCAGTCTGCCCTATCCACTCTCTAATTAACCATGAGCCTGCTGCACTCTAGAAACACACACATACACCACATACACCACATACACCACAAAGAAGAAAGCTGCGCTGTACATAGACAGACAGACAGGCAGACAGAAAGGCAGGCAGACAGACAGACGGACGGACAGACAGACAGAAAGCAGACACTGAGACAAGCAGAGAAACAGGCAGATAGAAAGTAGGAGTAAGGCTGGGGAATCATATCCAGGAGGACTCTCCCGTGTTAAATTTTGGAGAGATGGGGAGTTGCTCTATAGGACCTGTGTGAGCTTTAGTTACAGCTCTCTCTAGCTTGTCGTGAGGCAGCGCAGCATGGGCACCGAGAATTCATGTCACACACAGCAGAATTTGATTAGGCAGGAGATGGTATTACTGCCCGACTGGGTGGGAGGAAGGAAGACGGTAATCATACAAGGGGGGGATGGGGGATGGGGTGGGGGGTGGAGGTAGTGAAATGTAGCCCATGTACTGTATGTCCGGGGTGTCGGTGGAGGGGAGTTTTGCAGTCTGCCGTGCAAATGTCTCCCCCATGTGCTCTTTCACTTTCCCCAGAAATAAGGAACTAGTCAACCAGAGCCGCATTTGTGATTGCAACTGTGTGTGTGCACATGTGTTTTGTGTGTGTGTGTGCACGTGTTTTGTGCGTGTGCGTGTATTGAATGGCAGGGAGATGTACGTATGTCATTACAACGGTAGGACGGCGCCCCCGTGGCTCCTAGCTATATGTTCTCAGGCGCCGCATTTTAAATGGCTTATTTTTTAACCACAAATCCAGTATGTACGGCTGCGCCAGCCGACCACATTGATTGTGCCCCCTCTTCCTCTCCCTCTTATCGCTTGATCTCTGTCTTAGTCATCCTAAATCAGCAGAATGGGACATATCAATGCAGAGCCTTGAGATTTCTTGCCCTGGACTGTATTGGACTATAGCAACTGCTGAAGAAAACTCGACGATAAAATGACAATAATGCTGTCAACAACCAGACAGCAGAAAATACAGACAAACCGCAAGAGAGGGAAACAGACAGACAGTTAAGCAAGCAAGCAGATGAGATTGTGATTGGTTTGGCCAGCAGTTTACATAACTGTCATGCTGGGCTTTTTTTTTTGACTGAAAGGTTGTGATATAAATATTACAATAGATATGAAGTCTATTTTGCAGTTTATGTCTGGGCTTTGGGCTGCCCTGCTGGGACTTGCACTGTGCTGGACAGATTGGAGCCGGACGAAAGGTTTAAGTCTCGCTCACTGAATCCTTCGTTTACGCTAATCTGCTTTAGTGATCAAGGCTTTGGTTTTAGCAGCAGAAACAATCTCATCTGCCTGACTGAGCGCCTGCGCCCGTCCACGTACTGTGTCTCGCTGTTCGCTATGCTGCTTTCCTGTCTGTTTTGGTGAATGTCTCAGCCACAGGCTTGCCAGCTGGTTAAGCTGGTTAAGCTGGTTGACTGAGTGACTGCGTGTTAGAATTTGTTATCGTCTGTCTGATTTTCTGCCTTTAGTTTGGCTTCGCCCACTCCTAGCCAGCTCACTGTGTGACCCATATTCCCTCTGGGCATTTTGACAGTGGGGAGTACAGACGAACAGAGAATGAGGGTGCCATGGCATCATTCTGAAGGGCCAGCAGCGACTTTCCAAGAAACGTGTCCATCTTTTGTCTTGTGATATATTGTTTTTTTACCGTCATGTGATACCAATTACCCATTTTCAAGTTATTATTTTGAGATTCCACTAAAAGTCGGATTTTCATGGAGCAGAGCTTCACATGCCTGAGGGTTGGGTCAGTGTCTGGCCAGTGGCTTGTAGACTGGACTAATACTGTCTGACTACTGTCAGTCTACTACCCTAATAGGGCTGGAGAGACTTGAGGCCCTCTCTTTGCGTCTAGTACGTCTTCTCTCCGGGCTGTTTGCGCAGAAAGCATCTCTGTATGACAGATACCCATCATTTACCGGCATCATTCCCTTTGACAAGAGAGGCAGAAGGGACAGAATATGTGTGTCTGTGTGTGTAGGTGGGTGGGTGGCTGTTGATGGAGAGGGCATCCATCTTCCATTGTTGTGCCCAACCTAACCTCTCTCCGTCTTTCCCTGCCTCATCTCCTTTCTGTCATTTCTCCCTCCACCTCCACCCAGATCGAGAGGTCTGTCCCTTTGACCCCGTCACCAGGTGATGGGTTTTGGGGGTTATAGAGGCTACTGCAGGGAGCTGGGGATAGCCCGCCGGCTGCAGGTGGAAATGAGATGTAATACTTACAGCCGCATGCTGGAGAATAATAACAACCACAGGAAAAAGGTCATTACCAACCAGGAACGATGAAGCGCTGCATAGACGTCACAAAGGAACAACTGAGTGGCGCTCATTGTATGGTTTTTGGAGTTGTTAGCGTTGCTAATGGAAGCTTTTTGCGAGCTGAGGGATTACAAAACGAGAGAGGGCGGGGTGCTACACTGCTTCTCCAAGGGGGGGAGAAATTTTCGTCTATCAGTGTTTTAAGCCCCTAACGTCTCCTTCCAGGCAGCGCTGCCTGGAAGGCGCTAGGATTAGGCAATGGTTATGGTTATGGTTATGGTTATAGTTATGGTTATGGTTAGGGTCAAGGTTAAGGTTAAGGTTAGGTGCCTTGAAGTCAACGGTCGCAGCGCTGCCTGGAAGGAGACGTTGGGGGCTTAAAAACACCATAGAGCGAAATTTTCCATAGCACCAAATGTATTGCCAAGCCAATGCAATATGTGTTTGATGTTCTATGTTACCTAACAGTAAATCTGATATGTTATCTAACGTTGCTATGAACACAGCCCCATTTGATAAACAGCTTGTGTGTAATGACATAGGGTGATGCCATGTGAGAGAACGTGGCATATCCCATGCGCTAATATTGACCATGCCACACTTCGACGACAGGGCTCCATGTGCCATGTGTGCCATGGGACAGGGGTGGCTCTCTGCCCACTGAATATTTCAATATATAAAATGCCTCATAAAGGAGGGAGCAGTTAAATGTGAGCTGGTGAGACTGTGAGACGGAACAGGGACAACCTTTGAGCGTGCAAATTCTATCTATGTTATCTCTCAGTTTACTTCCTCTGTAGGTTGCCGAGCTGAACCCTACTTCAGGTTGTGTTGAATCAGCACGAGCACACCCGCAGCTGTCACCCATACCTACTTACATTAGTCTGCTATGATGCATTCGAGTTGCTGCAGTCTGTTGCTCTTTTTGCATTATCATAACAGTACCAGTGACCAATTCTTCGGATGTCGACCCCTCCCTCGTCTCTCCTTCTTTCCTTCCATGGGCCCTCATGTGCCTCGTTGTAGTGCATCGCTCGAGTCGCAGGGAATGCTAATACTTTACCGTAACAGGTAAAACAGTGACAGCCTCGTCAGCGCGTTGGCTGTGTTTTTTTCCCGAGAGCGAGGGGAGGTCTGTTTTCAGGACCTTGAACATCAGGAATGTCGCCCCTGCTTAGGGAGTGAGACAACATTTCTCAAGGACTCTGTGGAAAAGTTTACCTTGTCCAGATATCCCCCTCCTCCTTTCCACCCATGAACCAGCTGGAACACACAGTCTCTAAATTGAAATGCAATCTATATTCTCTGCCTACATAACTGTGCATTTACATGAGTACTGCTATGCCTGGCTTGTGTGCTGTGCAGCAATTTCTGATTTGATGAGAGCAGGTGGAGCGGTTGGAGGTGTGTGTGTGTGTGTGTGTGTGTGTGTGTGTGTGTGTGTGTGTGTGTGTGTGTGTGTGTCTTGGGTTGGTGTGAGCCACAGGTGCACAGTAGGAGATGTATCTCCGCACATTGATTTCACAGTCAGCGACCACCATGCAATATATCTAAAAAAGTGTTTCTCTATGGTGCGTCTTCAAAGAGGCTGTGGAGGAACCTTTGATGGCATGAATATGTACAGTAGATGAGTACCCCGGGGGAGGAAGGGAGTCATACACTGCATCAACCCGAGCCTTTTACATTAGGCAAGGGCAAAGCCGGGGCTGGAGAGAGGGGAAAAGGCAAAGAGAAGGGAGGAAAGGGAAAGAAGAGAAGGAGATAGAGGGGAGAAACGTTAATGGCAGGCTCTTTTCTCATGAAGTGCTTTATGCTCTTTTCTCATGAAGTGCTTTTCCCTTTTAGCACTGGACAGCTATCTCTCTCCTCAACCAGCACTATATCACAACCGTGCTCTCAACATACCCAGTATAAGATCTTATTTACCTCCAGTATACATGTTGCTCTTTACGTATAACTGCCTGCCTATTGAATAAAAGGTAGTTGCATAATGACGAAGTCTTTGAAACCCATTGATGATGAAACCCATTACCATAGACTGGCTGACATTGTGTGTGTGTGTGTGTGTGTGTGTGTGCGTGTGTGTGTGTGTGTGTGTGTGTGTGTGTGTGTGTGTGTGTGTGTGTGTGTGTGTGTAAATGCTGCGGGGTTCCAGGGATCTATCAGTCTCCCGTCTGGAGCCAAGCTAAGGGAAGGTCAGCCTGATGGATACATCCTGACATGCACACAGCCTGTGATGTCAGCTGTGTGTGTGTGTGTGTGTGTGTGTGGGTGCGTGTGTGTGTTTGTGTGCGCACTGTATCTGCGTGTGTGTGTGGGCTGGCGGGCCAGCCAAGCACAGGCACGGTTCAACAGAGCAGAGGGCGGACAGGAAAGCAGGGAGGGAGTGCTAGGCTGGCCTCGGCGCCCTAGTTTGAGGGGTTTGAAGTTTGTTTTTTTTTTGCTGGCAGAGGGCTTGTAAGGAGGGGGTGGATGGTGAGGCCGGGTGAGGTGTAGGGGTTGGCTTCGCTGGCAAAGGGGGTGGGTGGGTGGGTGGAAGGGGCTGAGGTATAGGGGTGGGCTGGGGTGGCAGAAGAAAGGCTCCATTCATGAGTCGTGCCATCTCTGGCTCCCAAGGGGAGTGGGGCTCATCAGTGACCAGGCCAGATGGGAGGATGTCAGCATGCAGACTCTCTCCTCTCTCTCTCTCTCTCTCTCTCTCTCTCTCTCTCTCTCTCTCTCCCTCCCTCTCTCTCTCTCTCTCTCTCTCCATCTCACCCTCCCTCTCTCTTTTGTCAAGGGCCAGTGCTGTCAGAGCCACTAGCCCGAACACTGAGGCCTCTCATGCAGTTGGGTCCCCATTGAGTTCCAGAGAAAGCCTCTGGCTAGCCGGTGGTTTGCACACCGTCTGTACTGTGTTTGACATAAAGGGTCTGCAGCGAGAAGCTCACCACCACCCCCCGAGAGGCACTGTCTGTGGTAGTCGTGCCAACTGTAGATGAGCTAGGTGGGGTGCGGCTTAAATGGTGATAAGTTGGCAGTGTCAGCTGAATGTAGCACGCTCAGATGGTGTATCCAAGCATCTCGGTTCCAGAGATAACCAGGTGGCAAAAACGTAGATTTTAGCCACGCTAGTGATGTGATCTCTATGGTTAGCAATGCGATCCCCTGATTTTCCTCTAGCGCCACAATGAGGTTTCTATTTGCGGCGTACCGTGACTATTGGATGGATGCTTGCTATTGGGGGAATTACTGGAATTGTTGGGTCTTTGCAAATTATAGAGTGTGGTCTAGACGTACTCTATCTGTAAAGTGTCGTGAGATAACTCTTGTTATGAATTGATACTATAAATACATTTTTTTTTTAAATTGAATTGAATTGCCAAGAAATTTGGAAAAATTGTAGTAACTTTGATATTCATCTCACTTTTGGGTCATCTCATCATCATTAGGTCAAAAACTTTAGTTAGTTGTTTTTAACCAAATACCAAATACCAAAGAACCGCTGTGCATGCCACTAGCATGACTCTAGAATGTGTCTTGTTCAGTTTTTGACCCACAAAAAGACACTGGCAGATAAAACAGTAATTTCTCTTTTATTATTCTTCTATAGTATTTTGTATTTTAACCCCTCTTTAGGTAAGCCTTGAAACGTTTTTACGATAGAGATTAACTATGGCATCCTATTTGGCATCACAAACTGAAATGGTCCTATCTGCATAAATTGTCAATCTAATGTGCTCTGCTACTTTAGAAAGGGAAGGTCGGGGCAGGAAAGGAGCGAGGTTTGTGAGCGGCACGGATGCGTATGCTGTTTATCATCGCCAGAGAAAGGCCTGCATCAGCAGCAGCTGTGGGGCGCTTTGCATGCAATGGCAGTGGTGCATTGGTAGGGGCAGATTTGCATTTGTGGTTTCATATCATGAGCAACAATGTTACTCCCTCTCTCTTCCTTCCTCCCTTCATTTGCCCTCTCTCTCCCTCTCTCTTTCTTTCTCTCTCTCTCTCTGACTTTCGCTGAACGGGAGGAGCTTTCTGTGAGAGGTAGAGGAGCCATGAGAACAGCCTAAGTAGAGCACTGGAGCATAACCCGTGAAGGTCCAGGCTGGATCCAAGCACAACATCAACACTAGGAATTCTCCCCATCACACACGAGGGCAAAGTCCATGTGGTTGTGGCGCACGGCTATACACATGCATAGACACATTGTACTAAAGCTGAAGACCTTGCACTAATTCTGCTCTAATGAAAGTACATCTTGTTGAAGTTGGCTGTTATGAAAGCCACCTTTCTTCTTTGAGATTAAATGTGGCACTGGGTCAGCTTTGCTGTCAGTTTGTGAGCTAGTGTGAATTACATATACCATGATGGTGACTTGTGCTTGAAGTGACTCAGTTCAGTGGAGGAAAAGTAGAAGGTCCTGGGGTCTGCATGTGTCCGCTGGAGTCACAGTGATCTGGGGGACCATCTGATGAAAGGGTTTCCTGTGGCTTTCATCTCCACAGTGTGTTTTGATGGAGAAAATTTCATTGCAGCCGAGTCAAAAACAGCCTTGTGTTGTGAGAACAGCCTCTGCTTTTTGCAGCCTGCAATGGCTCATACATATTTTGGGTTTCTCAAAGTCAAATGAGTTTTTTTGGGGAACTCATACACAAATAAGAGGGTATGCCTACACGTGTAGAGTTTTTGTGTAGGAATTAATCCTATTAACAGTAGATGAGAAATGCGCCACTGAACTGCTGGACTATATATTAAATATATTAAAAATATTGCAGAGGTAGAAAACAACAACGTGATGATGATGACGGAGTGCCGCCTGTTTCTATTATTAACTTCTGCACAGACAGCGTGATAAGCGCAGAGTGAAAGTACAAACAATGATATTTGAATGTATAAATAGAACATAATCTTCAGAAGCCACTGTGTATTGTATTCCAGAAGACTTTAAATTGACCCAGACTCCAAGCAATACTGCATAACAGGATGGTTAAGTGTGTTTATGAACAAGTGCTTGTGGATTAACCACATCTCCTGCTGAAAGTGAAAGGCACACCAACCTCCCTGAAACACTACTCCTGATAGTTTTAACTTATCTGTGCATGCCACTCTGTGTGGTGGTCTACATGTGTGTACAGCTGTTATTGTTCCCTCTCCCTTACGTCCACATTGAAACTGCAGCCATTCTTGCCATTCTATTTTTTCAAATACGCCGCACTTTCGCCACATAAATTGCCGATTTCCTCGCTAAATATGCGGCGCTTGCATGATTTCACAATCCCCGCATTTTTGTTGCAAAAAACTCACATATATCTTAGCAGAAAGTTGAAAAATGTTGCGTTTACGTCACACAAGAGCAGCCATTTTCCCCTGTTGCCATGGGAACGTTATGAAGTGATGTAATTACGCGACGTGAAAATCATCAAAAAGCAGGGTGTTGGGGGGAATCACTTTTTTTTTTCTCTTTTTCATCAAACCGCAGTTTTTGCAAGTTCCCGCAATTTCACCGCATAAAATTGCATAAATATCCCGCATATTCCATCGCATTTTTTAAGAAAACGTGCCGCATAATCAAGAACTTTTTGCCCGCAACAATCACAAAAAAACTTCCAGCATTTTTCTGGAAGGACTGTCTCTTTCCTACCTTGAGCAGACATCGCTGCTCCCTCCACTATCGCCTCCTTGCAGACTCCTTTATGTCTCTTTGGCAGCCCCTTGATAGATGTCTCGGCTCATTGTGTTTGCAGGTGTCTTTGTATTGGTGTGTAATGGTGCCCTAAGATACTGTTGCTATAGAGTGTTGTCTTGGTGTCTGTTCCACTGCTTGCCATCGAGACCCCAATAGCCACCTTCTGTGACAGGAGCTCTCTCCCCCCCCCCCCCCCCATTTGCTTTACTTGTGCCTCTCTGCTTCTCTTGAACTCTCTTCCTCTTGTTCCAGATTTTTGATTCTCTTCCGCAGTATGTCACCGTCTATCTTCGTGACGTCTTCTGCCTTTCTATATTAGACCCATCTGAGTGTGAATGAATCGCCTGTGCCCTCTTTTTGCTTTTTTGTCAGCGAGCGGTGAATAGAGGGCAGGGAGCTACAGTTGGAAATTAGCTTTTAAGTATGTGAGGCATGTTCATTCATTCTCTTCCAAACCCCCAGCTGCCCTCGAAGACCCCCCTCTATAGGCATATAAAGTCCTATAGCGTCCCCCCATGCTGTTTTCCACATTCTCTGTTTCCCTGGTACCTACAGTTCCAGCGGGACCAAGGCCAGGCCCCCCCCTCGTTTCTCTCGCTGCCACCGAAACCCTGCCAGAACCCGTGTAGGCTTTAGGGGGGAGCGCTAGCCTAGTTACCATGGTCACGACAATCAGCATTGTGAACTCGGCCATGGATGAGAAACTTTCCAGGATCAGCCTTTAGATCCTGTGATCTGTGCGTCATGCTGTTAATATGTTATTAATAGATGGAGAGAAGGATTTCGGTTTCAGTAATCCAGTCTAGATTGAAGTAATAAAAAGGATAAGAGCTGCTGGCAAATTATTTTGCAGCGAGGTGACTACATTTCATACATAGGCAACATGTTAAACCAAAAAGGTCCCCAATATGGGGATGATAGCCAGAAAACTTCTTGAAAGTGCTTTAGATTTTTAGAGAGCAGGGTCACTGTGTTCTTGGTTATTTTAAGCCCCATTAGCCATGTGAGTTCACAAAGAGTGTATTAGTCTTTCTGAAAGGATATGAAGCAGATATGAATGAATAATCAAATCATAGATATTTATCTCCTCTACCACTGAAATGGTCTCTTAGTGTATCACTGTACTGTATGTGTGTATGTATGACTGGGAAAAGCCAGTGTCTAGGAATTAAGCACTGGCACTATTAACTCAAATGCAGCCTGCTAAAAGCTCGTATGAAGCTCGTTGCATCCTCTACGGAATATTTATGTTGGTTTTATTTTCATGGCATAATTACTTCCACATTGCTTTGTGGCCGTGGACCATGAAACTCTGTTAAAAATACCCCTCTTCCAATTACACAGTCCCCATGTCTGGCTACCAGAGATGGGGCTCAGTGATTGGTGCTCCTGCATGCTTATCAATCAACAATCTGCAATGTGGCACCTCGGAAACTGCCTAAACAAGCGATATGAAGGAACACCCCTACGAGGCTACGCTGAGTGATCAATGTTAAGATAACAAAAACAGCCTTCAGACATTGAAGATGAATTGATTGATTAAATGTTTTGTCCTGTCTGTGGAAAAGCATGTTTGCGTGCAAAAAAACAAAATGTGTACTTGTGTGTGTATGTTACGTTGACTTCGGGAATGTTGCCGAAATGTGTGGACAGTCTCCAGCTCACTCCTACATACGCAGTGCAGATTATTTGCTCTTCCGACCTGTGCGTAACCACACTGGGCTGCTTTCCATGAGCTCACAGGAAGCGTGAAAAGAAGCTCCTTGCCATGCCTTTGCTAGATATGACTTTCCATTGAAAATGGCACTGTGGTCACATCACAGTTATAATAATATGTCTCATTTTTCGGAGTCTTTGTCAGTCGCAGCAGAATCCCGTTAACAGCACCAGCTCTGCTCATTATGGTCTTATGCATTTGATGTCTGATTTCTAACCATACTGTGTGTTTTCTCTTTCCTCAGGGCTCCGGAGATCATCCTGGGCCTGCCGTTCTGTGAGGCCATAGACATGTGGTCCCTGGGCTGTGTGATAGCCGAGCTCTTCCTGGGATGGCCCCTCTACCCAGGAGCCTCGGAGTACGATCAGGTAACATATAATGGTTGCTTGGACCTCCAACATGTCTCCTGACCTCTTCGCGACTCATAATTGCGTGTGTCCTTGCGCTAGCATAAACACAAATCTTAGATTATTGCAGTTATGTACTGTATGTGTATGCATTTGTGTGGGTGTTCTAGCTCCGTGAGCGTGCGCTTGTGAGTGTGTTTGGGAGGGTGGGATGCTTCTCCAATCCCCCTGACAGCCCATGATGATTCTTGCGCAGCCTTCCTGTTTATCTGAACAGATGCCACCGAGCCACTTGTCCAATTAGCGCAGCCCCTGTGCTCCAGAGCAAGACATTGCCGCGTTCCCCCTTCTCCATCAGTCAGACGAGGCTCAGTGGGAAAACCTTGAGCAAGTTGTGCTCCGTCACCGAACAAGCTTGACTGATTTTTCACAAGCCCCGAAAAAAAACTTCACAAAGTGTCTCATTTACGAGTCTCAAATCAATCTCAGACTCTTGAGCTGAGGTCATGTTTGGGTGCTATGCGTAGTGCAGCCAGATAAGTCTGGAGTAGTTAATGTCGCCTAGATTTTCAATCTGCCAGAAGAACATCAATCCTAAAGTTTGAGCCTTTTTTTTTAAGTCATGGGAAAGATTCACCGTGTTCTCAAATTGATTACAACTTACGGCATGCTCAGTCAAGTCTCAAATGCAAATGATTCATCTTCTGTCTTGCAGATCCGGTACATCTCACAGACTCAGGGTCTACCTGCAGAGTATCTGTTGAGTGCGGGAACAAAGACCACCAGGTTCTTCAACAGAGACACCGACTCCACCTATCCTCTCTGGAGACTTAAGGTACGACCGGAATGATACAAGATGCCCGCACACAAACACGCAAATTCCTTCCGATAGCATCAAGAACATCCTTCTAGGAGCAGGTGATATTTTTGCCAGCAATATATAGCATTAATATTCTCCAAAACTCTGGCTACA
Organism: Perca flavescens; assembly: GCF_004354835.1. Taxonomy (NCBI): domain Eukaryota; kingdom Metazoa; phylum Chordata; class Actinopteri; order Perciformes; family Percidae; genus Perca; species Perca flavescens. Next base: position 12,583,110 of record NC_041338.1, on the reverse strand, counting down.
CTGTGTGATGCATTGGCGATACAGGCTATAAACAAAGTCCGAGGGTAATGAGAACAAAATGGATCTGTGTGAGAGGATTTGGCAAATGGAAGCCCAGCCTGATGGATCCAGCTCAGAGGGTGTCTGCGCCAACCCCTCCCACTGTCCCTCCATGTAGGCCACTCAATAAGGAGGTCCGCTTTTTTTTTTTTTTTTTTTTGTACCCTCATTACCTTAAGTTGAACTTTTGTCACTTGCTGAGTTCTTGACTAAATGGAACTGCAAATACTGATCCATTTCTGCAGGGTGTGGCGATGTTTTCACAGTGTCTGCTCCGCCCGGGCCTAGGATTGACCTTTTTTTTTCTTCGAAGAGCCGAGTGCATTTGTTTCTTATGAATGCCAGAAACATACCACACTGACAACACGGATGATAATAATTGGCCTTCAAATGAAGACTTACAGTAACAGTGTACATGCTCTTGAGTCAGCTGCCCATGTGCTTTTTTAGCAGCTGTCGGGTAAAGGTTTAGCAAATCGTTCATGTTTTTGGTCAAATTTAAGAATTTCTCAGTTCTCTCTGAAAAAAACGGTACAACCCATGGGCTTAGGAGGCCCTTTGTTAAAACATATTGTTGTTATACAGTACAGGCCAAAAGTTTGGACACACCTTCTCATTCAATGCGTTTCCTTTATATTTTCATGACTATTTACATTGTAGATTCTCACTGAAGGCATCAAAACTATGAATGAACACATGTGGAATTATGTACTTAACAAAAAAGTGTAAAATAACTGAAATCATATCTTATATTTAAGATTCTTCAAAGTAGCCATCGTTTGCTTTTTTTTTTATTAATAAGGGAAAAAATTCCACTAATTAACCCTGACCAAACCATTTAAGGTGACTACCTCATGAAGCTCATTGAGAGAACACCAAGGGTTTGCAGAGTTATAAAAAAAAAAGCAAAGGGTGGCTACTGTGAAGAATCTAAAATATAAGACATGTTTTCAGTTATTTTTTGTTAAGTACATAATTCCACATGTTCATTCATAGTTTTGATGCCTTCAGTGAGAATCTACGATGTAAATAGTCATGAAAATAAAGAAAACGCATTGAATGAGAAGGTGTGTCCAAACTTTTGGCCGGTACTGTATAAGGGGGTTTCTGCTCCTGATGATAGGAGTTGACAACAGCATTGTAGGGAAGAATCCGATCTTGTTCTTGACAGCACTGCTTTAACTCGTCATGGTTTTCTACTGTCTTTGGGAAGTGGAAAATCAAACGTCAAGGCACCCTGACCACTTTTTTTTTCCACTCTGAAGAGTGATTGCTCAGCTTTAATTTGACCTTGCCATGTGTTTCCACGTAACAGCAGCTGCATCACTCTGCTGACTGTAATTAAAAATATGATGTGTTCACTCAGGAGTTTTCTACAGTCAACACAGATTAATGTTGTGCAATTTTTTAAGTCTTTTGAAAGAGAATGATCACGTGTGTTTATACTTGTCTGTGCATTTTCATACAGTTTACGTAAGTGTGCGTCCATGTGCACTTGTGCGAAACGTGTGCGTGCAGTGCAGTTTATATTCTGCACATTGTCTCAGTGATATAGTGTGTGTGCCTCCACATGCCGTCTTCCCCCCGTCTTCCTTGGCTGTTAGATGAGCGTTTGTGTGCTACCCCAGGGTTGCTCGGAGGGCAAGCCGAGTCCTGCTGCACGTCAACAACAAGAGGCTGTAATGAGCCAAATGTAAATAGTGCGTTTCCAGAGGGGAAGTGTGATGGGATTTGAGAGGAACATCTGCTTCTTGTCTCCCGCAGACTCCAGAGGACCACGAGGGTGAAACAGGGATCAAGTCCAAGGAGGCTCGCAAGTACATCTTCAACTGCTTGGATGATATGGCGCAGGTATGCTGTTTTAGTAACACATAGCATAACTCTTTTCCCACGAATCGGACAATAGATATATTATTTTGCCTTTGCTCTGTCTTTTGCTTCAATTACATCCACCTGTCTCGCATTTGAAGCTTCAATTGATGGGTCTACTCAGGTCCCGGCCCCAGTTTAATTCATCACATCCCGAGAATTATCCATCAAATATTTGAAATCCTTTAAAATATTTATCCTGCCAAGGCCTGATCTCCACATGCGGCGTAGCGCTGCTTCTATTTAGAATTTTACAAAGTGAAATGGAAGCAGCTGTTCACTGGAACCCCTCCTCAACTCTGCCTCTACTCTTCATTTTGCTCAACCGCCATCTAATAAGTAGCAGACAGACATTTGAGCTGAACATGTGGTGAGGCTGGTGATGTACAGTTTTCTTTCTAATTTAAGCTGGATTGAGTGTTGTGGCTATGTCTTCACTTTGTACGTCTATAATACATACATGTATGCATGTTGAGGGCAAGGGCACAAAAAGGTTTTACTCTCTCTTCCCCTCTCTCTCAACACACACACACACACACACACACACACACACATATTCCAGAAGGTCCCCACCAGTTTTTCAGAGCGGCTCTGTGGGACACACACACACACCATATTGTGTCTTCATGACTCAGCTGGCTCTCCCGGCTGCCCTGCATGTCACCTGTGGGAATCCATTTGTTTCGAAAGATCTCCCATAACCCCAGGAAGTAACTTATATAGCAGACGTTTATATGGAAAAGCACAGCCACCGAACACGGCTACATCTAATGTCACTTCCTTCTATGACTCGATGAGTAAATTCATCTCTCCACGGTGGGAAAGTTCACATGTAGCCATGACATTTTGATAAGACGTGCCTGACAGGGAGATGATAGTGAGTGTTGTTTTTTTTTTCACCCTCACTTAGCCAAATACTGGTTCTGCTGGCAGATATGGCCGCAGTGACGGAAGAAATTACAATGTTTTTTTCCCCAGGGCCGTTCAAATCTGTGACAGTACTCTCTTGTCATCATGCACCTCGATCCTTCCTTTTGATAATCACCAGCCAAAAGATACGAGTTAAGGCGAGACACGGCAGGCAAAAACATCGTTTTTTTTTCCACTGGTCAATTTTGAGATTTTTGGCTATTTGTGTTCAATAACATGTCTTCTTTCAGACATGTGGTGAAAAAAGGTCAAAAATACACATTTAGGTCTTTATTTTACTATACTTTGTCTGTTAGCGTCGGTAGATTTCTCCTAAATTCAACAAAAGTTGGCGTTCTAAATCATCTAATCTGTCTGCACCCTGTCATCTTATATACCGTTGAAAAGCTCTCTCTCTCCTCTACAATGCTGCCGGATCCAAATATGGTAATTTCCTTTTCATCAGCAACCAATCGTGAAAGTAAAAGGGGGGGTTTAGCGCTAAATGCGCAATCTCATTGGCTGATGACAATTCCTGACAACGTGATTCGCTTAGAATGGTCACGTGACACGCTCTGACATTTCCGCGGTAGTTCAGTATGGAGTTATATTACTGTCATTAGTCAAGAGCGCATTATTTCAATTTGAGAGCATTTCTCACTGATATTACGTTCAGATTTCTTGCTCTCACACCCAAATAGTCACTGCTCGCTCCCAAAACCTTGCTCTCACACTCAAATATTCACTGCTCGTGCTTGGGTTTGCTCTGCTTGTGCTCAAACTTTCTGCTTGGACTCAGATATGTTGTTGTTTGGACAGATTTCCTTCTCTCAGCTTTGAACCTTCTCCTCGCACTCAGGCTGATTCTGCTCGGTTGCAAAGTTTCTGCTCTCGGATTTCTCCTGCGCGCTTGGATTTTTTTGTGTTATAACCCTGCCAAAAGGGTTATATGCTAGCTAGCTAGCTAGGTGCTTAAGTTATGTTATTACTCACCCTCGTAGCTGTGGACATAACTTCATACGTCCCTCTTCAAAGCTTTCTCCCGTTTCCTGATGGGTGCAGGTGAAAGTGCGTCGACCACTCTGTGCACATTGTTGACATATACTTATAATAAAGCTATAAACGGCGCGGGGATATATAAACTTGGTTACAGAGCAGCAGCCCTCAACAGACGTTCTAAAGTAAAACAAACGCACCCTCAACGGGGCAGGGATCATTTCATTGGTCAACACTACAGCTGGCATTCTATTGGTTGTTGACTTTTGGCAGGGTTATAACACAAAAAAATCCAAGTGCGCAGGAGAAATCCGAGAGCAGAAACTTTGCAAGCGAGCAGAATCAGCCTGAGTGCGAGGAGAAGGTTCAAAGCTGAGAGCAGGAAATCTGTCCAAACAACAACATATCTGAGTCCAAGCAGAAAGTTTGAGCACAAGCAGAGCAAATCCAAGCACGAGCAGTGAATACTTGAGTGTGAGAGCAAGGTTTTGAGTGCGAGCAGTGACTATTTGGGTGTGAGAGCAAGAAATCTGAACGTAATATCAGTGAGAAATGCTCTCAAATTGAAATAATGCGCTCTTGACTAATGACAGTAATATAACTCCATATAAATCTCTTAGTGAAGATAGTTTTTCCCAGTGGAGGAGGAAGTGCATCTCTGTCTGACCCAGTTGGTGGTCACTGAGCCTGTATTTAGTCAGGATCCGTCTCTTCTTCGTATCTCTGACAGTGTGAAAATAATATGTTTAATAACAATTTAGTCTACTTTGATTGCTTTCTCCAATGTTCTAAATATTGGTCTTTTGAATGATTCATAAGAAGCTCATCCCAGTGCAGCATGGAGGCACTCAGAATGCCAACGCATGCCTCAACTTGGTTATATGGGCCCAGTGTTCAAAAACTGCAGCCATGAAGGCTATTTCTACATTCAATTAGGGTGCCTCTGCCATGCTGGCTGTTATGGAGATATTGTGGCTTCAGAGCACAGACTGTTAATGCAATGAAGGATGATGACATGGTTAGGATCTCAAAAGCCAATAGTGTCCATTCCTCCAGTGCAAAGTGGAGCCGTAAAAGTATAAGCACAGCCAAAAAAGTGAAAAGACACCAGCAGGAGATGGAGGAGGGCCCTACTTATGGTACTGGCATGGATATGTAGAATGTTAACTAACTTGGGGGAACTAGGCTATGTAATGGTTGTGTTCTGTCAGTTTGAAGTTTGTGATGTAATGGTCTTCAGTTGAAGGCCATGTTGATGTGTTGTTTTGGATGTTATGATCAGGGATGGATGAAGCAATAATGAGTTGTGGATGTTAAACAGTGAGATACATGGATCTTACTCGGACCTGAAGGGATATGTGTCTGTAATTCATGGCTTTCATTAGAAATTAGTGGAATTTTGCTATAAAAATCTTTAAAGCCCGTTTTCTCAAAATGACTTTTCTCTCATACTCCAAGAACAAAATCTCCACTTCAGTAGCACCTTTATACACCAAACTTTCCAGTCTTGTACCTAGTTATATTATGAAGACAATTACAGAGGGATTTGTAAATATATTATTCCTAGCCTGATTTATATAACATTTTATTCCAAAAAACATGGCGAAAATCGTTTTTTTTAAGGCTATTGACAGTATCTTCTGATTTACAGGATAACAAAAGTAGATATCCATAAATCCCTCTGTAATTTTTTTCCCCATCTAATATGTGAACACAATGAAAAAATAATTTTGAACGTGGCTTTATCCAATACTCAGATTTTGTTTTTTTTAAATATATGCAAATTAGCGCATTTTTCATTAGATAATGCCTAATTTACATATTTAAACATTAAATTACAGAAAACTTGTAATACATTTTTTTCTCATCTTAATGTAAGTAATCAACTGGCAGAGTTTCATGGTGATATCTGCTAGTTAAAAAAAATTCCCTATTCACCTGTAGTGTCTCGTAGTAGGTGAATTATTTCTTTTGGAATATGGTCATCTAGTTACACAACCAGCAGCAGTTTCTGGAGACTGTCCGTGTCGTTACGCAGTGCAAGCAGTGACTTAAGCGATGGAGACAATTATGGTTGTCCAGTAGCGCTCAGGGCCGTTGTCAGGCCTGTCTGGAGTAACATGCTGTCGGCTGGGACAAGATAGTATCGCTGCCTGGACTTGTTGAGTTTACAGTTAGCGCACGCACACACACACACACACACACAGACACACACACACACACACACACACACGCAGCACAGAGTTTAATGAAACCAACCTGCACTGGTATGATATCCCCTGGGTCATCTCTGTCTCCTACGCTTCAAGCTCTGTGTCCCATCTTCCTTTCACTGCTACAGCCAGACCCAGCTTACTGCAAAAAAAAAAAACACAAAGGAGATACAGCAGAGCTGCACAAGCTTAATGTGGAAGAAAACTGCCTATTTTTCCCCATCTCACTATCGCGACCGTACAAACAAGTCAGCATTGTGGACATCTTGTCTCCCCGTGTATAATGGATGATGTAGCTGAAGGCCCTGAAAGACGGAGAGACTGGGTGCCAGGAAGAGATAATGAACTCATGATCTCAGTCGTGGGAAATGTGGGGAAGCTTTAGTTACAAGTATATCTAATTTGAGTGAATCAGAGACCAACTTAGAGCAAATGCAAGACCCCGCTTGAGGCCTGATGTAGATGGAGGGAAGGCGTGCTAAAAAATGGATTCACTTTGAACTGCAATCCTTCAATATCTCTGTTGATAAAAGGGAAGCCACGGCAGAAGGAGCAGCATTGGCCTTCACCTTTCTTTTATTACATACACTTACGAATGCACTTTTTCTCTCTTCTCCTACTCTTCCCACTAAGGAATAAAGTTTATGGGGAGATCTGCACACGTCGTAGTGCTGTGCAGAAGACAGGCAAGCAGCATCCTGCATGCCTAGCTCCACATCTCCTGAGGCGTAGCCCGATCTGTCTCACTGCTCGACATCTGCCATCCCTGCCCTTACTGTGGCATGTCAGTGCACAGATGTGGTTCCATAAACAGCCGTTGACATTCAAGGCACGCAAGGCTGACCATGTTAGTTGAAGCCCCTCGTCTTTATCTTTTGTTTGTTTTTTGACCATTTCAATTTTCATTCAAGCAAAATGTCAAATGTTACCTTTAGTTGTTATTGAAATAAAAACGAAGCACGGAAATATCTTTCCTATCCTATATTAATTAAATGGACGATGGGGAGATTCTTTTTTTCCTCTTCGGGCTTCTTCTTATCCAGTCTGATTATTGTGGCACCCCTCAGCCAACGCCCACCTGCTGTGTACATTTCCCAAAGTCATCTCTTCCACTGGCAGAGGACGATGTGATTATTTCTCACCTCATTCTGCAGATTATTCCTTTATCACAGCCAGTGGAGGTGGCAAGCAGAGAGGAATGGTTACAGAGCCTGAATAACCTGCATAGAGAAAGAGAATTGGATCAGATTTGCAGTGTTGACTGGCAGCACATCTGATAGCCCCTGGAGCAGGCCTACAGATAAGCGCAGCGTCTTTATTAAAAACAGGCCTGGTACCTCTGCATGGCAGTCACAATAAACAAGGCTGCCTGTCTGTTGCCACCATACCTGTCTCTGTGCTCGCACTGCCTGACAATCTGCTTATTCGTTTAAGCTCAGTCTAGCTATATCACATACTTGTCCCCTTTTTGTTTCGTTCCTCACCCTACATGACGACCCTAACCCAGTCTCTAGAATTAGTACCCTTCCTCACAAATCCGAAGCTTTTCATTTCATTACAGCAAATATCGGGAAAAATCGTCTGCTTTGCCCAGTATTTATCCACAACTCAAGCCGCAATGTTTAATACAGATGAAGCAACACGATGTTCCCAGAATTGCCTCAGGACATATTTAGGATAAGTTGTCTCATGTCAGCTTTCTCAGAGGCTCTCATAAAATGGTGTCCTTTGTGAAAGTATTTTTTTTTTTTTTTTAAACGACTAGCCAATGGCAGCGTTTATTGGGTTCATGTTTTTTGTTTGTTTTCACATCTCAGGAACAGATAAAAATCTCAGCGAAGGCGCCAGCAGATATTTCAAGTGGCGCTATAAATACCAGTGCAAATGTTTATAATGTCACCAAGGTGCAAGGTTATCACTGGGCTCTGTGACGCTCACACTGATACCCTAACGTATGAGCCCCTGGGAGTATTAATAGGCCTCTGTATGGGAATAAGTTGGGGGCAGGGGGGAGATTGTTCTCTGTCGTCTGCAGGAAACATTAGAGACCTTCGGTACTCAATCAGCCATTATGCTAAGATGCTTGTGTGTCTGTTTCGGGCTTCCAGGTAAACATGACGTCCGATCTGGAGGGGAGCGACATGCTGGCAGAGAAGGCCGACAGGAGGGAGTTCATCGACTTGTTAACCAAGATGCTGACCATTGACGCAGACAAGAGGATCACCCCTATCGAAACGCTCAACCACCCCTTTGTCACTATGTCGCATCTCCTCGATTTCCCGCACAGCACACAGTACGTGTACAGGCCCAGTTGTTGTTGCTGTTGTTGTTGTTGTTGTTATTCGAACAGTGAAATGAACAATCTGCCCATGTCATACGGCACTCATTCATTCTCCCGTCTCTCTCCCTCCCTCCCTCCCTCCCTCCCTCCATTTCTGTCCGTGCGTGCAGTGTCAAGTCGTGCTTCCAAAACATGGAGATCTGTAAGCGTCGTGTCAACATGTACGACACAGTCAACCAGAGCAAGACGCCGTTCATCACCCACGTGGCCCCCAGCACCTCCACCAACCTCACCATGACTTTCAACAACCAGCTGAACACTGTGCACAGCCAGGTAAAATGGCATTTACTGTCCAACTGGGACGTTTTGGGACCTCATTGGTGGGGATTTGCTATGGACAAAATCCACGCAGTTCACTGGTGAAAGCAAATTACGTTTTAACCATGTATCCAGCTAATTTAAATAGCTAACGTTACTGTATTGTCTGAACAGTTAACTTCATTTAATATTGTACGTGGCGTTTTCTTTTGCGGGGTGCAAATGTTCCACCGAAACAAGTTCCTTCCCAAGACTTTCTGCAGAGCCACCGTCGCTGCGTCCAGATCTTAGCACTGTGGACATCTGGCAACGCGAGACTAGGCAACCACTGTTTGATAGAGTTTGTCAGATGCAAGTATGTCAACTATTTCAGCTATAGTTCACGACGTTTCCTTTGAAAAGAAAAATTACAAGAAATGCAGCGTAGAATAGATGTGGAATATTAATCACGGCGAGCTGAAACCCTCAAGCAACAATACAAACAATGCATCTTGCTTACAATACCAGTCAAATGCTATCTTAACCAACTAATCATTTTTTAAACGCCCAACTGTCAGTGGTTTAACAGCTCAGCAGCCCATGAGCGGCTGTTTGTCTCTTTGTTCTATTTTTTTTCTGTCCATTCTTCCCATCTGAATGCATGTTTCCATGCTTACTTGCCTGCCTTTCTGCCTTGGTGCATGTATATCTGTCCGCCTGCATTTCTGTCTCTGCCCCAGGTCCTGTGGGATTGTCACAAAGTGCTGATTACACACATGACAAGCCCCACTTCCTGCTAGCCTTGCATTCTGGGGCTTTCAGGCCTTAAGAATCCCTTTACCAGGCTTCCTCTCTTTTTCCCTCCTCTCACTCCTGTCCTCTTCTGTCTTCTCCTCTTTCCTCCCATTTCCCGGGGTTGAGCCTGTGGTGCTTTACCGCTTCATTCCCGTGCGGGCTTTGAATCGAAACTGCTGACTTTTGGCTTATGCCGGAATCACCGAGCGCCGTGTTGCAAGGTTTTCCAGATTGTGCTTAGCTACAACTCCTGCTCTCTTCCCCCCCCCTCTCTTTAGTAAACAGTTCTTTATCACCAACTATATTGAGCCAGCTCACACTGTGTAGCATGCAACAAAAACCCCATCTTGCTGTGATTTAAATGGATTAACATTCCCTCAGCTTGTCTTTTTCTGCGGCTGGCTCTCAGGGCATATAGACAGACTTAAGTTAGTGATTTATTCAGCTTGATCATTTGCGAGGCTGGAATGAATCTTTGGCTTGTATTTTTGCTGCTTCCGTGCTTGTTTATGATGAATGCCACAGTGCCATATTGATTATGTTCCCTCCCCTGTTGTTCATCGAACACGCTAAAGAGAGCAAATGAAAAATGAAAGCGCAGTGTCTGTATTTCCCTCCGCCCTTATGTATGCTTAATAAAAGGGCTAAAATTAGACAGTGTCTGGTGGAGCAAATTATACTTGAGCTGAGCAAACGGTGTCTCTTAAAAGCATTTGTTTGTATCTAGGATGCTCCCGGGCTGTCTGTAGTATTCCACATGTCTTATTAATGGTCAAGACATGCAGAAGTTACCTAAGCTTACATAATTCTAGACTGACTGTTGGCTGTGAAATATTACTCCTGTCAGGCATATTGATTTGGAGGGTAGATAGTGAAGCTGTGATATGAAATGTCAAGTTTTGCTGTAGCTCATTATATTGGCTCATTATGATTCTGTAACATTTCAATTTAGACAATCTTATAATATCATCTCCCTATGACTTGAAGACTCCTCATTTAAGCGGGCATAATAAGTGAGATGTTTATGTTGCTGTGTCGTTTGTCTAAATTGTGTACTGAGACATATAATAAACTCATTTTCAGTATATTGTCACCAACAGCACATTATTATAGTCAAAAGAAGTAAGGTCCGTTTGCCGGTAAATGCTGTAAATGATCAAAATCTTAGTCTAAATGTGCTCCGTTGGCATTTTGCTTATTGTTTATTCTAAGAATTGTAGCATTGATTGCATCTCTCCTCACACTCTTTCCCTCCCTCTAATTAATCAAATCAACAGTCCGCATATTTTAAAGACACATTCAAATCAGTTGTCCAATTTGTCGGCTCTCATCAATGATGAATGCCTCGCCATCCATCTTATCTTGAGCCGGTGCTTGTTTTGCATCTTTATGTGTGCATTGTTTTGTTAGAATATTGTTATCTTAGTGGGTTATTTTTGTTTTTTTTTACCATGCCTGCTGTTCAACCCTCCCTCCTCCTAGGAGCACTTCCATTTCCCTGTTATTCCCATCAGTACCTCCACTCTCATGATTTTTATTTTGGTCCCATCATTCCTTTAGGCCACCAACCTGGTTCCCTCCTCCACCAACAATGCCACCCTTTCCTTTACAAGTCCTGATGTCTCCATACTAAACTACCAATCTGCACTCTACCAGCCCTCTGCTGCCTCCATGGCAGCTGTGGCCCAGAGGAGCATGCCCCTGCAGCCGGGGGCTCCTCAGCTCTGCGCTGCCCGGCCCGACCCCTTCCAGCAGGCGCTCATCGTCTGCCAACCTGGCTTCCAAGGTAAGAAGGTCTGACCAGTCAGTATGCATTAGTGTGAATAGATAGAAGTGGATTTGTGGTCGTCTGTGCAAAACATCAGATCCCAGCCATGAGCACCTGCACTAGAACTGGCCGCGATATGAGGATTATACTAAAAAAAAAACAGCATTTATCTGGTGCCATACATACAGCGTTGGAGTCACTTTTAGGTCTTTCTCTGTGTGCACAGACTGTCCTCCCCTTTTTGCTGGCTTTTTGTCATTTTGTTTTCACAGGTAGAGTCAGTCGTTCCATACAAACAGTGATTCGATGTTAACTTGATGAGGCAATTAATCATTTTAAGAAAATGGAAAATCTTTGTGTAAGGCTTGTTTGTCTCTGTTTTTGCACTGGGAGGGCTGAAGATCCCTAAGGCATTATTCGGTTTGTTTATTTATTCTTTTTATGGAATGGGTGTTAAAGAAATCCATTATTAGAAACTGTTTGCATACTATTACCATGACTACTGTTTTGTTTTCCCAAGTACTGTTGCTATGTTCGAACACAGCGGAAGGGTTTTGACATCTATTGAATGCGCATAAATCAGTGTTAAAAAAAAAACACGTTATGTGATCTCTTGCATGTCCTCTGATCTCTTGCAGACGGCATGATGCTGTTTGTAAAGTGTTTATTTACTTATTTGTTGACATACTCTGTACATGTGCTTTATTTGTGCACAGGGCTGCAGGCGTCTCCTTCCAAGCATACCAGTTACTCTGTGCGGATGGAGAATGCTGTTCCCATAGTGACGCAGGCCCCTGGTGCCCAGCCTCTGCAGATCCAACCTGGCCTGCTTACCCAGGTAGGAAGAGTATCACAGAGAAGCAACTAATAGAGTTTTTTTGGCTCTGTCAGACTTGGAACTGCTCACACTCAAAGGAAGCTCACTCCATCCTTTTTTTTTTTTTTTTTCATAAGCCTTCACTAAGAATAGTATGTATCGATGGAGGCTGGAAATCACTCAATGTTCCTGACCCTGCCCCTGCTGGCAGCTGTTTTTTTCCTGAGTGCATTCAGGCCAAGCTCTCCTGTGCATTGCTCCCTGCCTCTCTCTCTCTCTCTCTCTCTCTCTCTCTCTCTCTCTCTCTCTCTCTCTCTCTCCTCTCCTTCCTCTTATTCTCTCCCCCTCGCTCACTCTCTCTACTGTCCCCCTCTCCTGGAGGCTGAGGGAGGCTGCCACGGTCTGATGCACACAAAGGCAGGAGCCTTTCACACAGAGTAGGCCTTCACTGGAGCCTGTTACAGTGGAGCGGGAGCTTTAGCTGCTAATGTACAGTTGTTGGAAGTAACAGAGAGTGACTGTACATCACTTTCTCTTCACACACACACACACACACACACACACACACACACACACACACACACACTGTCGACCACTTCCATCACCACACCACCTTTTTCCCTATGGAAATTTCCATGAAGGCTTTAAATATCCCTGTGAATCCAGGGAGTTTGAAGCTCTCCCTTATCTCCAGTTAATCATGCAGTAGGTAGGCAGACAGGCAGCAAAGCTGTGTGTGTGTGTGTGTGTGTGTGTGTGTGTGTGTGTGTGTGTGTGTGTGTGTGTGTGTGTGTGTGTGTGTGTGTGTGTGTGTGTGTGTGTGTGTGTGTGTGTGTTTCTATGGTGGGTTAATCTGTCAGATACCAAATGGTGATTAGCTCCAGGGCTGCTTCCAAGTCAGGCGCTCCAAATTACAGGCCTCAGAGGATCCTGGGAGGTCAGGGGAAGCTTGTGTGAGGCTCTGCATGACCAGAAAATTCACAACATCACCACCATCCATGGATATGATGGATCTATCAGAGAGACAATAAAACAAAACATCGATGTGTCGTTAAGGAAAATGGAAATTACATGACCTGTTAATATCAAGTGTGGATCACACATTGCTGCCGTGCTCTGCAGGTATTCACCTCTGTCTGCGCATGTTAACTAAAGACAGGCAATAGTTAACACAAGCAGATGGTTTATATAGGCCAGCACACCTAATAACTGGGTGTGTGGTGTGTGTGTGCGTGTTTATTACTTTACGGTGGGAGGTCTCACAGACTCAGCTGAGTCCTTTTTTGCCTCTTGGTTGCATTCTCCCCACCTGCGCCTTCACTCGCGCTGTGCTCTCTATTGCCCATGCACCCTTTTCCCACCTTGGACCCATGCAAGTTTAGCCCCCAAGCTCCCTGGGTGTGCAGAGAGGGGGCAGAGTGAAGGAGGCTCTAAGCAGGGAGGCAGGGAAACCAGCAGGACCTTTATCTGGAGCAGGAATGCAGAAAATGTGGAAACAATTGGGGAGTGAGAGCTGGGGCTTTCAAAGCCCCGAGGTGACAAAGGGTTTTCACCCAGGGAGTGTAGGTCGAGGTGGGAGGCGATGGGCCGCTGATAGTGATGGTGTACTCTGAGAAGAAAGAAAAGGCCTCTTAACTGGGTTACCATTTCAGGGCAGACAGGCTGGTTACACAACGCAGACGCCTAGTGAGAGAGGCATGTAGAGTGCCGGGAATGGAGATAGAGCGAGCAGGAGGAGGAGAAGGAGAGAGCAGGAGATGGATGGATGTATTACAGTCTCTTAATGGCATGTTGATAAAAGGTCTTGGATGTGGTCTGAGATGTAAAGACCATCTCCAGCTCCAGAATGTTCCATTAGTGATGTCAGTTATCAGTGCACAGACATGGCAGCACTGCTGGCCTGCAGATGCCCCCAGCAACGCTTCAACCACAGGCAGGCTGGTTGGGACTTTGCAACCTGCCTCAGACAAAAACAATTCAGAACAGAACAGCTACATTTTGTCAGAATATAATGGAAACAGACAGTGCAAAGCAAATATGTGATTACAAAGATTAAGGTTAAGATAAAGTTGAAAGATAAATGTAAAAATGAAATTTCCGTAGTGTACAGATTATCTGCTTTGCATTTTGAATGGTGCCTCTGTCTCTCTCTCTCTCTCTCTCTCTCTCTCTCTCTCTCTCTCTTTTTCTCTCTTTCTCTCTCTCTCTTTCTTTTCCTTTATTTAAACGTGTGTGCTGCAGCACACACTGATGGCTCTGTAAATAGATGTGCAAATGGTATTAAAGGAACAATTCATTAGCCCTGACATTAAAGTGCTAATCAATAGAACTGCATTAAACTATTAGGGTTACACACACATGGTAACACACAAACAAGCTCAGGCATGCATGAACGCACACTCATCTTGGCACAACTTGGGGCATATTATGCCCGATTGTCCTCCTGTTCTGCATCAGAAATACAAAGTAGCCTCTTTCACAGCAGCATGAATAGGCCTACAAATTTAATTAGAACATAGGTTGATTTGACTCAAGTCAAACACATAATCACACTAACACGCAGACACACACACACACACACACACACACACACACACACACACACTCATATGCATGCAGACAAAGAAAGAAGCTTCTGTACATCTTTATTAAGTCCTGGTCTTATCTCTTTTGTCGATGGATGTCTCCTGAAAGCTGGCGGAGTTCATTTTGCATGCCGAGTAGCTGGTTTAAACCAGCTGTTACGCACTTTTGAAAAGATACGTTGTCATTTATCACAACACCCTGAAACTAATCAGCCACGTTCAATGAGTTCCCTTTGTTCTTGCGTTTATAATGTTGAAATTAAAAGACGCATAAAAAAAAAAGTTGCAGTCCCGTGACAGACTTCATAAAACAAATGGATGAATTTCATAGTTTGTATGTTTTGTTACATGGCAACTGACTGTTTTTCTGTATCTACTGTCCCTTTCCTTTCAATCCCCACTCCCCTTCTTCCCCACCCTCTTTTGTCTATGCCCCCACTCTGTGTTCTCCTACCTCAGCAGGCCTGGCCCAGCGGCACCCAGCAGATCTTGCTTCCTCCAGCCTGGCAGCAGCTCACCCACACCTCAGTCCAGCATGCCACTGTCATCCCCGACTCCATGAGCAGCACGCAGCCTCTCGCCAACTGGAGGTGATCACCGCTTTCTTTCTTTGAACTGCACCCAGCCAGTCTTTTACTGATGTCTGAATATTGTAGCCGACGGTGTCCGACCATCTTCTCGTGATAAATAAATCGAATAGGTCGACGTGTGTCACTTTAAAGCTTGAAAGATAAAGCACGTTGCCAAAAATATAGTTTATACACATAAAATCAGGGGCAAGCCTGTAGGTCAGGTCAGATAAATTGATTTCAAAGGCCAGCAGTGGTTTTATGGCTTTTATAGGTCAGGATGTGCTATAGGAAGATGTTATGGCATAAGACTGATTGACCGAGGAGCCTGTACCTCCCTGACAGCTTGTCGTTTATCGTCAATGAATCACAGTCCCCACGTGAACACTGGTGCTTTTAAAGTGTGAGAGCAGATTTACCATAGGGAGATGGGATATATGTACATGTAGAGACATATTGTCTAGTATAGCCTGTCACTGTCACTGCGATGACTCGATAAATGGATGGATAGATGGGAGAAGGCAATCTGCAGGGAGATAAGGAGGATGCAGGTATATAATGTGTATGCGGAGGACTTCTGGGGCCATGTATGCACCGATTCATTCGGAGCTGTCCATCTGTGTCCCGCCTCCCCGTCTCTCCCTCCCTTTCTGTCCAGCGGCAGCTCTGTCGTCCTCAGAGAGACGATTGGGAAAGTGTCGCACTTCCTCTGCAGAGCTATCGCTCCGCAGCTGCTGGTGTCAGCTCCTCTGCCCTCCCTCTTTGCTCTCTCCCTCACTCGTTCCCTCTCCCTCCTTCCGTCCTCTTTAGAAAAGTTAGCTGCTGCCACCCGCTGGCTTCTGTGGGGAAAAAAAAAACATCTCCTGTCTTTCCTTTTTTTCCTCGCCAATGTTGGGTTTGATTATCCTGATGTATAAATGTATTTTTCTTTGCTACTTCACTTGCAGGTTTCTTATTGTTGTAGTAACATAAAACTGTTATGTTACAGGAATTCCCATCCTCATGGCAGCCATTATAATCCCATCATGCAGCAGCCAGCCTTGTTGGCTGGACACGTTACGCTCCCATCCAACCAGGCGCTTAATGTGGGAGTGGCACACGTTATGAGGCAGCCCTCAACCAATAACAACTCCTCTTCCAAAAAGAACAAACAGCACCAGATGTCTGCCAGGTACGCTGACACTCATATGACTCATAATACTGTACATCATCCTACTGGCAGCTAAAGACCATCACAAACACAACATGAGGTCTCACTGCTTTTGATTTTGATCTCCAGCATCTGTGTATTTTACCCTCTACCGTATGTGACACTTACCCTCTTCTCTATCTTTTTATTTTATTTTATAAGGAACATGTCAGCCTACGAGGTGTCGTCGTCTCAGGCGGTGCTGTCTCCGCAGCGCTCCAAGCGGGTGAAGGAGAACACGCCTCCACGCTGCGCTGTGCTACAGAACGGCTCAGTGACCAACTGCCCGCCCCCGCAGGGCTGTGTGGGTGGCGGGTGGGGGTCCAGCGAAGCAGAGCAGGCTTCCAGCACCACCCGCGACCATCAGCACCAGCACCACGTCCCCAGACAGACCATCATCATCCCCGACACGCCCAGCCCCGCAGTCAGCATCATCACCATCAGCAGTGACACAGATGAGGAAGATGACCACAAACAAAACAACAGGTCAGATGAATGTGGTTCTATTTCGCTCAGTTGATACAGGCTGAGAAGATGGATTATCGTTGGGATTACCAGTGCTTGTCACTGCTTTGATTTAGCAGAATAGAGACATTTTTTTCACCTTCACCAGCTCAACTAAGAAGCCAGCTTTCTGCCATCTTATTTTGTATGTTTCAGTGATTACATATTGTTACAAATTATGGGTATGATATAAGGCATTTTCAATGACATTTCTCCGTGTTTCTAGTCTCATGATGACTGTGGCAGTGGTATTTTGCGACCATTGATGAAATCATACAGTCGCCTGACAACAGAAAAGAAATATTTGCCATAGACAACTCTTGTATGCTGTCACATGCTGTACTGAAATACAAAGTAACCAATCACAGAGTACGAAGAAAAAGAATTGTGAGATTTATACACTGAAAAAAAAAGTCAGAAGTGTGTTTTTGACAAACATTTGGTAACACTTTACCTGAAGGTATCTACATAAGAGTGACATGACACTGTCATGACACATGAACCCTAACCCTAACCACGAACTTGTCATGACAAAAACCAACTGACACTTATTAAAAGAAGCGTTATGTCATAAACGTTTATGACTTGTTTATAATGTTTATGATTAGGGTTAGGTTAGGGTTAGGGTTCATGTGTCATGACAGTGTTATAGATACCTTCAAGTAAAGTGTAACCAAACATGTTATACTTGGCTACAGCATACAATTAAAGAGAGGATGTAAAATCTGATTACAATTTACCAATACGCTAGCATCATGATGTTCTAATATTGGTGGCCTTGAGTTTACCTAGGTCACTGGAGTTGATTTCTCAGTAACATTCCACTCTGGTCCCCTTCTCTTCCTTCAGTTCATCGTCAAAGCAGCGGAAGAATGTCATCAGTTGCGTGACGGTCCACGATTCACCCGACTCCGACTGTTCCAGCAACAACAGCCCCTACAGTGTGGAGCCCAGACACCCGAACAACAACAGTTACGACACAAAGACCACCATCCTGGACAACTACAACAATGGGAACCCCCGCACCATCATCATTCCCCCTCTTAAAACCCAGAGCAGTGAGGTCCCGAATGAGTGTGAGCGCCTGATGCCAGGTGAAGGACTGTGAAAGATGCTTTCCTCACCTGAAACACATTTTCATGCATAAGATAGTAACCAATTACCTAGTGACTGCTTCCCAATTAACCAAACTTGTATCTTCTCCTGTGCAGATGCAATGAATTATCAGAATACAGCTTACAAGTTCAAATCCTCCAATGGAGTGGTGTCTGGCAGTAATCACCTACAAGGGGGCGTGTCCTACCGACAGCAGCGTTCAGGGCCACACCCCCTCCAGCAGCAGCCTCTCAATCTCAGCCAGGTATGGTGAAACGTGTGTTATCACTATCAGCGTGTGAAACCTTGAATCTTTTAGGATCAGGTTTTAGAGGAACTGTATATATTGCATATAGTGTATTACCTATTTAGCTTATTTTGGGAAATATGCTTTTTCATGTTCTGTGAGATGAGAAGATCAATACCACCCTCATGTCTGTGTGGTAAATAGGAAGCGGCCACTAAGCCAGTTAGCTTAGTTTAGCACAGAGACTGGAACCTGGGGGGAAAACAGTTAGCCTGGCTCTGTCCAAGATTACAAAAGAGAAATATGACAACGATATTGATCCTCAAAAGTTTGAAATATCCTCGAGCAATACAACTGACATTCAGCCCCTTTTATCATCTCCTCTTCCAGGCCCAGCAGCACATGGTAGCCGAGCGAAATGGTCATCGACGCCAGCAGGCTTACATCACCCCAACCATCGCCACTCAGGCCCCGTACTCCTTCCATCACAATAGCCCCTCTCACACGGGCAATGTCCACCCGCACCTGGCTGCCACACACCTACCCAGCCAGCCCCACCTCTACACCTACACAGCCCCTGCTGCTCTGGGCTCCACCGGCACCGTGGCCCACCTGGTGGCGTCGCAGGGCTCGGCGCGCCACCACGCAGTCCAGCACGGAAGCTACCCGCCGAGCATCGTCCACCAGGTCCCAGTCAGCATGGGCCACCGCGTGCTGCCCTCGCCCACCTTGCACCACAGCCAGTACCAGGCCCAGTTTGCCCACCAGGCCTACATCAGCGCTTCACCCGCCTCCACTGTCTACACTGGATACCCGCTGAGCCCCACTAAGGTCAACCAGTACCCTTACCTCTAGAGAAGACACTGACTGACACTGGAGAGCCTGAGCCAGCGCTGCTGCTGCTGCTGCTGCCCCCCGAAACCTAACTGCCCCGAACACCGTCAACATCCTAAACATCCTCTCCTCGACCTCAGACATAAACAGAGACAGAGGAACATGCAATCCTCATGAAACTGTCACGTATAACTTGAAGATATAACGACAGAGAGAGAAAGGAAAAAAAGAGATTCACAGCCTCTCTAGAAGGGAAAGATGGGGTTGAATTTCAGAGGGGTACAGTTCAAGATGTTCTTTTTACAATTATTTTTTTTCTTCTCCTGAAAGGGCCAGTTTTTGCTTCTTCTTTTTTTTTTTTTGTCTATTCTTCACTTTACTTTATGAGAAAAAGTAATGTCTCATTAGTTTTACAGGGAAGTTTGAAACAGGCCTTTCGGGACAGTGGAGGTTCTCTGGTTGGTTTTCTTTTATTTTCCCCTCTTAAATTTGGGAAGTGACTGTTGAACAGGGGTTACTGACTGGAAGTTTGGAATCCCAAGAGATTTGGGAGAAGGTGAAATACGGAAACCTGCTGCTCTTCAAAGAAAAAAAAATATTGATGGCCTTGAACTGTCTTAATATTTCCAAATCATTCACGGTGTGGGGCGAACAGAGAGGCAACTCCCCACACTCCACCTTCTCCAGCCAGAGGAGGCTTCTGGAAATATAACCAACAGAAGACAACAAACTTTTTAGTGTATTTATAGATATTTTTGTTCCTTTATGTTTCACCTTTATGATGATACTTCAGTTTTAGCTAGGTGTCTTAGCTGGGCCCCGTTCTTAGAATGTAGCAGTCTGCACCTGTTTGTTTTAAGAAGACAACTTTTTTTTCCTGATACCAATAGATTTATTTGTTCCTCTTTTTTTCTATGTGATTGCACAAAGTGGTTATTATAACATAGGCATGTACAACGTGATTGTCTGTGTGTGCTACTGTCAGCCATGCGTGTGTAGTCCACCTCCTTAAAACTCTCTTCAGTCTTTAGGTTTTGACCATTGTTCCCTCGTAGTGCCTTACATATACTATAACGACACAGTTTACTTGGCTTGGATCCTGAAAGCCACAAGAGACTATAGCTATACTTAGAGACACATGTTTCCCTGGTTTCACATCCTAGTCGGGGCAGTTGTAGCTCTCTTCCAGGTGTAGGCTCAGCCCCTTGCTGTATCTTGTTCTTAATGACAGCATACTATACATGATGAAGATTAATGTCAGAGTCGATATCACGCTGAGCTATTTTATTATGTGTGCATGAGATAACTTGCCTGGGGTACTTACCAAAGTCATAGATAAAATTCTTGTTACATTTTGCTCTGGATATTGATGTAAATATGAAAATGTACAGTATAGCTGTAGCTGTAAACCTTTATATCACAGTGGCACCCTAAATGTGGCTCTAGTTTGAAATATATTTGTCGTTGTTTTTTTATAATCACGCGAGGGAATTTATGCATCGTGATTAGGGAGCAGAGATATCAGCTCAGTATTCGTGTACAGGTAAAGAGTTACAGTACAGTGGGTGAGACACAGTAGGGGTTGTTTTTCAAGGTTTAAAGCTAGTCCGAGAGAAGGGCCTGACAGAAAGTAATAGTTGCCATGACGGTGGTTCTGTGAGGCTATAGGGATAGCCAGGCAGCAGAGAAGAGGCAGAGTATCGAGGGTTGTTTGAGAAGAGAAATTCTGTGTAGGCACGAGTGAGAGAGCTGTTTGAAAGCGTAGGGTCAGTTTAGGTAGGGACTGTGGAGGGCAGGGTGAAACGCTCTATCTTAAATGGGATTCAAATGGTAGCAAGTTGGCACTGAGCAGGTTGATAGTAACACTGAGCCCGGGTGGTTGGTAGGAGCCCAAAAGGGGGCGCCACCTTACCTGAATGCACACTTCTAATTCTGACACGAATCCTTTTGTTGTTGTCATGTGTTGCTGGTGGCGTCGTTGATTTCTCCAGCAAAGATATGTGGAAGTTATTTGTTGCGCTTGAGGTTTGGGTAGCATCTCAGAGCTGCAAGAACAGAACAGAAGGGAGATGACACAGCATACACCTGGAAGGGCACGGTGTGGACCATTTGTTGCCACTGTCCATTTGTCTTCGAACCAGGTACACCACAGACATCGCCACGCCAGCCGAAACGGGGATACCGGAACACTTAGAGAACCAATAGGGCTGTCGCTTTGTGTGTTTGCTGCTTGATTTAATGGACATCTTTTTTTTTTTTTTTTTTTTTTTCTTGTAGCCAATGATACAAATAATCTCCTCTGTTCGTTTGTCCTCTTGAACGTAGGCACATCAGTACTGCTGGTGGTTTTAGTGAATGCCTTCCCCTCTCATTCATGGTATGCCATAGTACTTGCATTTGAAGTGATTTATTATTATTTCTGTTTAACTTAACTTCATCTTGAACTTTTTTTGACCTGGCTGTAGTACATGTTGTGTTTATTTTTTAGAGATTGTTGCAATAATTCTTGTGGATGTTTTATCAGAGTGTGTGTGTGTGTGTGTGTGTGTGTGTGTGTGTGTGTGTGTGTGTGTGTGTGTGTGTGTGTGTGTATTTTGAAAAAAGAAATCCCTTGACGGGCCCCAGAGTGGTTTGTCATCCTGGTACTTTTTCCTCCCACAACTCTCCACTTCCCCGTCAGCTCCAGCATGCAAGCCTATGGTCCGGGTAGTTAAAGATGTGATTACGTAGTACGTTGCTGGTTACACCATTCTTCTCTGTTCTGTTGTCTTTTTATTTGATTTGATTTGATTTGATCTACTTAATTTCCTCTAGGTCATTGGGGCCTAAGCACACACGCATAAGGGAGATGATTTTCCATTGAAATCTTTTTGGCTTCTCTGTTATGAGACAGACTACTGAAACATTCCACTGTTTGAGGGAATTTGGCGTTGCCCATGCTACGCTGCTGTCCTGTCCCCTCTTCTGTCAGCACGGGGATAGCATTGTCACACTAGGACTTTTTTTTTTCTTTTTACGCTCTTCCCACCAAAGAATTCAACAGATGGATCATGTACAGTTCAGCACAGCACAGTACAGTACAGTACAGTACAAGCAATCCCCCACAGCGTTGCTAGAGCAGACAGGCAATAACTTCTGTTCTCATTTTGAAACGCTCTACAAGTGCTTTTGAGGACATGTTGTTTTACCCCCCCACCCCCACCCCAAGCAAATGCATGTGTGCATATGATGTAGACAAGGAGGATTTAACATACTTAATGCATACAGCAGTCGTTAATTGGTTTAGAAGCTGGATGTTCAACTTTAAGAAGAGCTGCAGTCTGTTTTAAAAGCTTTTTTTTGTTTTGCTTTCATGACTCCTCACACTGTTGTTGTTGTTGTTGTTGTTGTTGGGTTTTTTTTTTTTTTTTTACGTTGTTGATGTTGTAGCTTTATTGGTGTTGTATGAAAATGAATTGAATTTTACATTAGCGTGCCATGAAATAGAATGACCTGTAAAAATTGATTAATCAAAAATGTACCAACTATACCTTTAAAACCATGGTCACCCGCACAAAATGAATGTAATACGTGACCTGCGGCATCTGAAATGGCTTTAGATCTTTCTCAGTGGGTGACCATTTAATTTCTACACCGTTTGTGGCCATGCATGATGCAATAATTATACATCTGATCGCCAGCAAAATCCCATATGAGAGAAGTAATGTAAAAGTACCACTATCCTCATGACTAGGGGGATATCAAATAATCGCTAGATATTCTCAAATGAAACATCCAATTAAGAGAAGCCCTCTATGCGCAACATTGTGGAAAATGACTTGATGTGTATGATACCTTTGTCTATTACTCTGTTTCACATAGCCAATGTTTTGTGTTTTATAAAAAAAAAGGGGAAGCAGAAATGTGAGCATTAATGTAGATCGAGTGACCTTACAATTACCAAAATGTGCTTAAGTAGAGTGTTACGATATTTCGTGTTGTTAAGGTGAGCATAGCCTTCCCAGCTAGCGACTTTACTGTTAGAGTACTGCCTTCCAAATAACCAACGATACCTCCAAAGGTTTAAGGTGACATTTCAATTAGGGAAAACTGAATAAGGCAGTGTCTCACTCTCTATGAAGCCTGGCATTCTCCTTTCATATACACTCAAACTTCCAGCTTTGCTCATGGTGTTACCGTGAATACTCCTCCTCCTCCTCCTCCTCCTCCTCCTGGAGCTTTTGGAACCACTGAGAAACATTCCTGAGACGCATAATGGCGCACAGTGCTACATTAGTCTTCAGACAAACTCCTCTAAGGTGACTTGGAGCTCAGCGAGAAGTGTACAGATCACCTGCAACGTCAACCCGTTCCGTATAAACTGTTCGGCAAATGTCCAACAAAAGTACAGAGGGGTTAGGAGCAGGTGTTAGGTGGATTCCTCTTTAGCTGATGTCCTCTTCTGTCACCAGGAAATTCATAATCTAGCACCACAAGCATTCTTAAAGCCTTTTTTCGGATGAGAGTGTTTGTTTTTTGTTTTGTTTTTGACTTTTCATTAAGGAGATCTGCTCCTCCTTTTTGCTGGCTATTCCTTGGGGGAATTCAGGGTGAGGTGGTCAAGGTTTGATGCCATCAGTGATAGAGGGTGTCAGGTGATTACAATCGATGTATTTAAGAACCAAAACTGATTGAAATACGATTGTTTTCCTACTATCTTGATATATTCTAATTTGTGTAAAACCAGGCTAGGATATAGATTCATTTTCTACATCAAATCCCCTAATTGCGGTGTTGTAAGACCTTTGGTCCTACTTTCTACATTGAAAATGTAGCTTTTTTCCCCATTTTACGTTCCGAGACAATTCTAGCCAAAGATAGTTATTTTTGTGGTGTTAATAAATGGAATCTAGAAGTGGTAGAACCAAGCTACATTCAAAGTCAGATTTGCATGTTTACACTACAAAAATATGCATCTGAAGTTAGCGGTCATCTCAAAGTCACAATCCCTTTTAGTACATTCTCAAAATTGTCAATTAGAGAAGCTCAATTTCTCAAATAGCTACTTGCACAAGAATATTCACGCAAGCGGTTTATCAGTTTATTTACATTTTCTAAAGACCTAAGAGTGCATCAAACCCTGACCCCATTTTGTGTCCATTGCTGTATGGTTTCTCAACAGTGTAAAATCTCATTCTTTGTCGATAAATCTAATGTGTGCTGCAGTATTTCCTAGTATACTTCTCTGTTAATTGTCTTTTCTTATTTACTTTTGTTTATTGGGGTGTGATGTCTCATTATTTCAATCTGTTGATGTTAGCGTTCTATGTATACCCTGTTCATTAGCCTAATATTATTAAGTATGTTATGAGAATGGATATTTTACTGGCTTTATAGAATGTTTAAATAACTATAATAATGACAATAAGAAGAAGGATTAATTAAACCTCCTAACAAGTTGAGAACTTGCTACTAAGCGCTTGTGTTACCATTATGATGTTGTGTGCTTCTCTTAATCATTTTCGTTGTAGAAAAATGGAGTGAATTTATATTAGGCTTCGAAAAAAACTAATGATAGCATTGTACATTTTACAGGAGGATTTTAACAGACAAACAGCTTCGTCAAATAGAAGAATATAGTTATTTTAATTGTCCTCTTTACTAACTGTAGGGTGAGAAGGGGCTCGCGTTGTGGTGAACTATGTTATAGCTTGTTATTCACTGTTACTTTTGATCATTTTTTCGGTCTCCGAGGTGAATCGAGTTATTAATGAGAATTTGTATGCTCACATATGCATATTGTATATGTGTAGAAATGTAATCACACTTTGTCTTGGATTTACATTAAACTGTTAAGTCACGGCACCAGTATCCTGTTTTCTACTGTGTGTGTGTGTGTGTGTGTGTGTGTGTGTGTCCGTGCTTGTGCTATGTTGTGAGTTCTTGAGCATGCTAACTCTTATAATACATCAGAAAGGAAATAAAAATACACAACAATAAGCAAACATACTACATACACTATTTCTCCAAAATGTCCAAATGTTCATTTAAAGGTGTTTTCACTTATTTCCCTTATACACCCTTTTGATGCCCTGGGCATGAATCCAGTAGTGGAAGAAGATTATGTTCCCTTACGGAAGTAAAAGTAGATATACCACAATATAAAAAAAAATACTATGAAAGAATACTAAATGACAAGGAAAAGTGTAACAGGTTTGCCACGTATTAAAAGGTTAGGGTTAGGTTCAGGGCCATTTTGAGTGTTATATTTTATATTATAGAATTGTTAATAGTAATGCATTAATGTAGCATTATATTCTAATAGTTGTTTGAGGTACAAATCCAATATTTGGCAAAGGTTAACATACTGTGTGTTTTGTATGTAAAATAAAGTAACTAATAACTGTAACTAGCTATCAAATGTGGTGGGGTAAAAAGTGCAATGCAATATTTTCCTCTGGAATGCAGGAGAGTAGAAATAAAGTAGCATAAACTGATAATAAACTCAAGGGAAGTAGAAGTACATCAAAATTGTACCTAAATACAGTGGTTTTTACTACCGTTTAACTTATTTTATTATTTATTTTACATTTATTTGTATCTTTATTAATACATACTGTATGTATATGTTCATACTTATATTGTTTATATTCTTTTTATCTCTCTTATATTTAGAGAATGTGTGACATTGCACCAACAACACAATGACAAATTCCTTGTATGTGCAAAAAACGTACTTGGCAATCAGATTCTGATTCTGATTTGGTAATTGCACTATTCCACCACGGACGAAATCTCTGGCAGCTATTTTTATACCAATTTATTATGTCGTATTTTGAAAAGAGAGATCGTCAACATTTTTTGATTTTATTTTCCATGATGCTATGGCACACATAATACCAGCTAAATGTTCAGGAGGACGTACAGTAATTGAAAGCCAAACTGATCTAGAATCAGCAACATTAATATTAGTATATACCACTAGGTGGCAGTGCACACCAAAATGTTGACGTCTAGAAACTGGCACTGACGTGATTAGGGTATGCTGATCTGCTGATCATCTCCATTTATTTTCAACCACAAAACCTTGCTAAGCACGATGGTTAAAGCATGCACCAAGGGGGCCTATCTCAAGCCGTGCAAGCTCTTTTGGAATTTACTTCCCGAGTGAAATCATGCATTACGATAAAAAAAAGTGTGCATCCTTGCATAGTCTTGTCAGAAACTTAAACGTGCTTATAAATGTTGATGGAATTGTAAATTGACAGGCACAGTAGTTTATACCAACCAAAATTAATCCTTGCAAAAAAATAGACGGTGCCAGTTTGATAACTCTTTCTTTCAGCATGCCTCGGTACCGTTAAACTCTATTTAGCCAATAAAAAGCTGACGTTGATCTATAAATGCATGGCTATAAACCTAAACGCATGAAGCGACGTTGCCGTGGAAGCCGCAGACGCCAGTCAGTGAGAACCAACCTACTGTTTAAAACCCACTTTGACAGAAATGAGCTGCAGCCAATGACAGACGGTTTCGATAAGTAAGAAACTAATCAGATCGGTCAGTGGGCGGGACTAACCCAATCCTCAGGACGGGAGAAGGTAACTGTTACCGAAAGAGTGTCACATCATGAAAGCCAGCAACCAGCTCGTGCACGTTACGTTTACACTGAAATAACTTCAAACGCAGGCAGGTGGTTGCATGAAGCTTAGTGGCGAAGCCCCAGGCAGCATTTTATTTCATCCAAGGATATTTCTCGTAACCCAGACAAAGGAATTGACAGAGTTGGAGCTTCCTTTTTTGGTAAGTCTGAATGCGCAGCTATGAGCAGGCTGACAGGAATGGCTGGGTGAAAGGAGAAAAAAAAATCCTGTTATCTTTGCACTCAAAGCTAGCGTTGGGCAATATAACCAAAGTATGTATAGCTAACCCTTTTGTAGCATTTTGCTGTGACTCAAATGCGGGATGTAACCTGCTTTGTCTAGCCTTACGAAGAGCCACATGACCGTTAAAGTAACGGGACGGGATGTAGGACAAGAGACTGTCTTATCATGACGAGAGCCTGTAAGAGAGCGACTGAAAGCTATGGCCATTCTGCCGGGGATGGAGCCTGTGCTGGTCCTATGTGCGCTCCTCTTTTCACCACGTTGAACGGTTATCCGCCTAAATGTAGAGTTAGTTAGGTTGTTTAATGGGATAATAATTCCTCATTTGTGTGTATTTGACTAATGTTATTAACGTTACATTATAATAAATAGCCTTTTGGCCATGTGCATGACATGTTTCTTTCACAATGTAAAAACAACCCCCCAAATTTTATTTATTTTAACATGTTTTTATTATTATTATTATTATTATTATTATTATTATTATTATTATTATTATTATTATACTTCCGTGGAGAGATGCTTATTCAAATTTTTGTCTCAAATCCATAACAAATATAATTTTAGAATCCAAAAAAATGAAACTACATTAACTTTTTTGTTTATGAAAGGCCCAGTGCATAGTTTAAGCAAAATGTAGGCAATGGCCTAAAATAAAATGAAGAATTTTTTTTCAATTTCAGAAGAATTAGCCTCTCATTTTCCAACTGACCCATCTGTCCCTGTTTTTATTGCCATGTGCTTTAAAAATGTAACCATAATCAAATGGAATTAGAGCACACGTGGGCTTATTTGTACTTCAGTTTATCAGTGGTTGTTTCCAGTTAATGGCTGATTCATGAAGTGACGTTTGTAGTAAGAGAAAATGTGGCTGCTTTGTTGTGAGTGTCACATTGACTGTTGCTCTTTTGTTTTCAACAGCCATTCTTCATTGCGAGCACGTGTTATGGAAGGAGGGCCATAAACTAAAGGATACCAAGCCAGGCAGCATCTGAAATAAACCCAAACCTTGATTATCTCATTTTTTGGAATGAATCTTCTCTTCTTAACTGGATGAAATGCCTTGACCTTACCCCCGCCGTACCATGGCAAGTTTAGTCTCCTCTGTGGGTTTGGTGGTGATGCTCAAGGCTCTCATGCATGCCCGTGGCCAGCGTGCAGTGTTTCTTGGGATGACGGTGTTGGTAACAGTGATCGCAGCTGACTCACCTGTTGCAGGTAAGAGAACACCTTTTGCCGACTTGCACAACACGATCCCCTAATTTGTACCTTATGTTATAACTGACACAGTACAGTATCTTGTAAACATTCAGTTAGCTTTTAAACATTGACGCCATGTTGGGTTCAAGTTGCACTTGTAAGGTGATACATGCAAACCATGCATGTGCAGATCCACAGCCCCTTCCTACCAAAAGCTGGCTTCTCAGTGTCTTATACCATTTGCCTGATGAAGGTCTAGTACTGAAACATTGCCATTCAATTTATCCTTGCAAGTTAGACAGCGTGCAGGTGTTTCTTTGCAACTTTTGACATACTTAGCCCTCTCCTATGCACCTGTCTCATGCAATAGATGTGCATAGTACAGGCACATTTTTCTGTTCCAAACCAAAAATAACTATAGAGATCATTTTGAAGGACAAAAATACCCATTATTGTTTCTTATTGTAGTATAAGAAGTGGCAATCAACCCATGTAAAAAAAATAGTGAACATGTTATTTGTGTATTTGTGGAACAATTAGCCTAGGTCCTTATATTGTGTGTGTGTGTGTGTGTGTGTGTGTGTGTGTGTGTGTGTGTGTGTGTGTGTGTGTGTGTGTGCGCGCGCGCATCCTAATCGAGATGTGAGTCTTGATGGATTAGTTTCTGGTTTCACTTGTCCTGAGGATTGGGTTAGAGAGAAATTAGAAGCTTACCGCCATCTAGGTATCTATTCTCTATACAGCTTCTCCAGGGCAGGGTATAGCAGCAAATATCCTACATTATTTTTTTACCTTTATTTAATTTGGGTAGGTTTGCCAAGCATGAATGCTTATTTTCAGCAATATTTGACACAGTTACACACAGTCATATCTAGGAGATGCTTATTCCAACCACAGTCATGTTTGTGGGCCACTCACTCAGCAGCTGCACTGGAGCAGTTGGGTTTATCACGTGCCTTGCTCAAGGCTAACTTAACAAGCGACCTTCCAGTTGTAAGCTCGCTGTCTTAACCTTCACTTCACTTCACGGTGCTACCAGTTCTTCTACTTAAAGCTTGCCATCCCCTCAATACAAAGAAATGATGTAATCGATGATATATAGAAGCCCGAATAGTGCAACTGCTTCTGTTTGTTCTTAGTCTAGTTTATGGAGTTTGAAGCACAAAAGTCTTTCTCTAGTAGTTTAACTCAGCAGACGCTAATTCTGGATTTACACAAGAGGTGAAGTGGCTCTATCTCTACAGTACACAGACTGTAAAGTTAAACCAGTTTCCAGTAATAAGATAAACTTGATAGGGGTTTTTCCCTGGGCTTACTTTTATAGATATTGACATGATCCCGCCAACAACCCTCCCCCTACACATTGGCCAGTGAAAAGAACATGTTTTAAGAGCAGCCAAAAGCTCATGATATTATGTTGTAATAGGATTATGTAGTACATGCCAGGGCAAAAGCCTTGTGCAGGAATCAGGAATTAGTCAATCTCAAACACTTACGATGAACACCTCCATGCTCAGCTTTTTTTTTAATTTGATGAACAATAACGTGGACTGCCAACTGTCTTCAGTTTAATGCTTTTGTGAAGCCCTAATGAGAGAACCCGAGTCCTATTTCAGATTTTGTCAGACTAGTCAGCTGGTGTAGTACAGTGAAACCATACTGTAAACAATCTAAAAAAGAATGCATCAGTGGGATGTTTTTAATATTTTTGCATAGAGTATAATTCTTCCTGATTCCACCATTTTGCTTTTGCTCATCATGCTCAATCAGCTGCGTGTTTGCTGACTAGTTTGCATTTTAACCCCTCCTGTCGAGATGGTTCTCCTTAAAGCTAGGATGGGCTGCAATGGTATAACAACCCTACGGCCGGTTACACACTGGATGCGTCGCGCGAGTGTGTCAGCTGCGTGGCGTGTCCATTTATATTTCGGCTCCTGTGTTAACAGGTTCGAGCTAACACACTGCCTGCGTGACACACACGTCTCAGGCGAAAACGCGTGCCTGCTAGAAATAGAACCGACGCCTATTTTTCACGCGACACGCAAGCGTGTTGGAAGCGTTTCCAGGCAAACTAGAATAGGAAAAGATGTTTATATGTCATTTAGACACCAATACTTATTAATAAATGACATGTTGATGTTTGAAAGTCTCTAGGTTTTAATATAAATGCAGATATAAATGTAATAAAAAAAAAAACGATTTTCTAATATTGCACCTGTCAATACAGAACAAAATATTCTGTAGCCAATTTTGCCGTCTTTGCTGAAATCAAATCAGTATATATTTATGTTTAACATGGTATTTCATTTTATCGATTGGAAACATACATGTGACCAGACAAGGCAGCAGCAGCAGCGCCGAGTCAGACACGTTTCTGGTGTGTAAAGACAGAAAAGCCATGCAGCCGCCACACAGCTGACACGCAACAGAAACGCCACGCTCACGCCACGCAGGCAGTGTGTAACCGGCCTAACGCTAACACGATGACCGTACAACAAAGCTTTCAGAAGATATTTTGCTCTTTTATTTTTTTATCCCAAACTTTTATGAGATGTAGGATAACCGCCTTTCTTTGTCATTCTCTTCCTGGTGTCTTGCTCATTTGGTTGGCGACTAAGGGCCGTTTTTACACCGCGCGAATGTGACGTCAAAATGACGTAGAGCTTGCTGGCAGATTTTTTCCAGCGGCACGCAACAAAGCGGAAAACAGGAAGCATGGACGAGTTCCCGGGATGCCAGGACTGTCAGAGTGACTGCAGGTCTCTCTTGTAAACTTACTGGGTTAAGATGAGTTCTTTTATGGCGAATGAAAGGCTTGATCCGACCAAGTGGGTAATCGAATCGAAGCATTGACGGCAATGCTGCTGCCAGTTCTGCCGTTGTTTACCTTTTTCTTCTTCTTCTAGTCGGTAGCCTTTGCTCATTAGCGCGACAGGCCGGCTGCGGCGAGTATACCGCACGTTTAAGAAGTGGGCTGGGTGTCACATGCTCCACTCGTTGCTAAAGATTTTCTTATTCACATAGCAAGTGGCTCAATCTGTGTAATAAAATGGAGGGAAAAATGAAAGTTGGCATGATCTGTATTTCTGTAGGAATACTTCACAGGGATTTATGAAGGTTATATCACCTCATACGGGAAGCTATCTGCTGTCAGAGCTGAGAGGCTGGTTTCATTTATATTTCCTTGCGGTTTGGATGATCGCACTAGGCTAAATGCATCACTTTGAGAAGCATTTCATAGACCATTTTCCTGTGGCAGACTGCAAACCCACTGCATCACAAGAGAATACATTTATCAGTCATTTGGACAGATTTAAGACAACTGCTGTTCTGAATTAGCCTGTTTCACTTTAAGCCATCTGAATTGTTGCTGCATAATGGGAACATCAAGGGATGGGCCTTAAGTATTTTTGTCATTTAAGAATAGTACAAAATTACAACGCTTTACAATAAGAGTGTGTGGTTTTATAGTCTTACGTATTTCTGGAAAGCTGTAATGTAATTCAACAATAGTATACGTTTGTAAGGTACATTTAGATGTGTAATTCAGTACAAGCCGACTAAACAAAGATCATGCTACACTGCCATTAGTGACAACAGTGCAAAGTTACAGTAGCGTAATTCTTCACTGGTATGTTGTTGGCCCATACACTGAAGGTTACACTTCACGTGGCCGTTTAGCTCAGTTGGTAGAGCAGGCGCACGTGTACAGAGTTCCAGGGTTCTGACGTGTGATGTTTTTTTTTTAAAGATTACACTTCACTAACCCCACACTGTTAATACTTACACGATAAATAAGTAGGGTTGGGTACCGAAACCCAGTTCCACTATGGAACCGGTTCCTACGCAACCGGTAGCAATCGGACCGGATTAGAACGCAAATATTGGTTCCTCATTTAGGTTCCACTTAATGTGTCGACTGAAATATTTTCCCTCTGTCACTCCGAAACAGACGTAAAAATATCTCACTTTCTCTGTAGTCTACTGTTAGCTGCTACCGTAAATGTAGGCTTCCCTCTGGGAAAGTACTTTAAAACGTTAATATATTGTTACATTTAAATAATTGTTTTAAAAGTACCAGTTCAGCATCGGAATCGTAAAAATCCAAACAATACACAACTCTATAAATAAGCAGAGAAAAATACTTGTCTAACTTCCATTTTCACAGCTTTTTCAAACCTCCCTCCAAAATGTTTGCCCAGGTTTAGCCTACGTTGCTAAATGAAAGACCTATTATCAGCTTTGTGACAGCCGATTGTTAGTTTTTACGGTGAAGGCTTCCTTCGTCGAGGAAGTGTATCAAACATGGAGATGAGCGTAAATTGCCATTTGTTGTCACTAGCTGATCACGCCAACACCGTCAATGTCAGATTCACCGGGCCATCTTTGGTCCTTGGCGTTAAAACATTCAGGAGTAGAACCGTCACTGCTCTGGGGTTTTTTCATTTGGCCTAGTCCTTTAAAAGTGCAGCCTTTTTGATGTTCACCCAACCTTGGCTTTTACTTTCAGCTACCAATTATTCATTTTAGAACACCAACTTATTTTTTACTTCATGTCAAGGAATCAAGAAGTTCTAATTTGGCTTTTTGGATGGCTTTAAAATATACACTA
Organism: Perca flavescens; assembly: GCF_004354835.1. Taxonomy (NCBI): domain Eukaryota; kingdom Metazoa; phylum Chordata; class Actinopteri; order Perciformes; family Percidae; genus Perca; species Perca flavescens. The sequence goes on along the minus strand of NC_041338.1, from coordinate 12,550,426 downwards.
CCGGTCAAAAGTTTGGGGTCACTTAGAAATTTCCATTCCACTCCATTCCAGACACAATACCTGCTGAGATCAGTTGTATTGTTTTTTTTAACCAGGGCAGCAGTTTTCAGATTACATTATTTGCTTACATAATTGCAAAAGGGTTCTCGACTGTTGTAGAAAGAAGTGGCTGAAGAAACACTTGAAATTCATGCTTTTTGGTCTAAACGTCATACCCAAATTAAAAGTGGTACAGCTCCCATATACTTTGACACTCAGGGGTGTGCCTGATATCATTGGAAAGGAAACATTCTCAAGTTTTTGTTACAAGTGTCAGGGCGATTCTAGGCCTCACTGACACAGAGTTACAGAGGCTAGAATGGAGATTTTTTATTTCTGTCTAAGTTATAAATCTGTAAAATTATTAAAATACACTGCTGTAAACACATCTGACAGGTGACAGACAACACAGCATTAGCCACGTCTCAGCTTACTACAGAAAAAAAATTCAGAAGCTAAAAGACTCAAAAATGGATTTTATATGAATTCTTTTCTACAAATATGTCTGTGTTTTTTTTTTATGTCTATTTGAAAAGTGCAAATAAAAAAGCCAAAAACTACAAAATACAACACTTCTCAAATACACAAACAAACCCACATCAATCACCTTTCCAATGATATCAGGCACACCCCTGAGTGTCAAAGTATATGGGAGCTGTACCACTTTTAATTTGGGTATGACGTTTAGACCAAAAAGCATGAATTTGTAGTGTTTCTTCAGCCACTTCTTTCTACAACAGTCGAGAACCCTTTTGCAATTATGTAAGCAAATAATGTAATCTGAAAACTGCTGCCCTGGTTAAAAAAAACAATACAACTGATCTCAGCAGGTATTGTGTCTGGAATGGAGTGGAATGGAAATTTCTAAGTGACCCCAAACTTTTGACCGGTAGTGTATATTTAAAGCAACACCAAAGCACTTTTCCTCTTCGGTCCCCCTAAAGGTTGGAAGCAGAATTGTCCATTACTGCTGTCTCATTCGAACTACAGACCCGCTAGCCTTGTGAGACCGTCCTGATCTCGCGAGCTCCAGTTTTCCACTCGCAGATCAGTCTGGCATCTTGAGGCAGAGAAAATTTGGAGCCATTAGCCAAACGACCGGGCCAATCAGCGTTGGTTTTGAGGTGGGTTAGGTGGTAATAGACAGATGGTTTATCCAATCAGCTAACCAGTATTTTCAGACAGCGGTAGCCCTAATTCTGTTAGCCGCTCACTAATGCTTTTTTTCTCTTGGATCCTTCTTTTGGAATATGGTCGGGGACCTGAAATGGTGCCTTTTATTCCTAAATTCTCATTACACAAACGGCAAATCTCCTTTACCGACATGTTGCTTGCATGCTGAGCTAACGAGCTATGCTTTGCCTGCAGCAGCAGGGGCGGGCTTGTGGTTGTATTTTCATACGCTTCGTGGATCTGATTGGTTGATTTGGCCCGTCTATCACCAACATAGGTGATAAACAGATGGTTCATCCAATCAGCTAACCAGTATTTCCGCCCCTTCCCAAAAGTTCTCCAACGGAAAGTTCCCAGATGGATATGCCGAGCAAATGCGAAGCAATCCAATAGATAGCCAATAGAGGGCCGCAAAGCGAATGCAGAAATGCCATTCGCGATATTACGAATCCCACTATGGCCACGCCAAGACCAGCCCTTCAGTAGAATTAATCAGCCAGGCATCCATGCTTACGCAAGGTAACATAACCCCATTTGTTCAGGTCCTATCCCCTGACCAATCGGCTATCCTAACCTTAACCACTCGAGGTCAAATGCCTAACCCCAACCAATCGAGCTGCTTTGTCTTGACATGGCCATAGTGGGATTCGTAAATTTGCCGTTCACCCTGTTACGAGTTGATGAACCACTGAAACAATTTTGGAAACATTATTTTAAGGTACAAAAGAATATTTGGTGTTGCTTTAATACCTCAATGTCATCTCGGACATGTTTGCCCCTGGCCTGACTAAAGGCCTATGTCTTAGCTAAAGATCAGATTACCTATAAAACTATAAAAAAAGAACACTATGGTAAACGTCTTGCTTAGTTATTGCATGACAGGAGGTGCTCATCATCTTTACCAATGGCTATACGGTTCACTCAATTTATGCACAGGATGACAACTGTTTCCATTGTCACAAATTCAACAGTGAAGTCACCAGTCACCCAGTTTCCCTCTCACAGACTCAGGAAAACACACTTTATAGTTTCTAGGTCAAATAGAGCATGGCGACCTACGTATAATTGTTCCTCCAGATCCGACATCATACAGTAATTCCCCTCCTTCTTACTTCCCTGCTTCTCTTGGTTCTTTTTCTCGTCCTCTGCTCTTTCTGTGAAAGAGAGTTCCACATGTACACCCTAGATCTAGAAATGAAAGGTCTTTACAAACATACAGGATGTAATTACAAACTTTATACGTGATACCGTGAAGTTTCCTGGCAATTTTGCTTCAACAGTCTCTCTCTCTCTCTCTCTCTCTCTCTCTCTCTCTCTCTCTCTCTCTCTCTCCTCTCTCCCTCTCTCGCTGTCTCTGCACTGCAGTGGCTGGCAAGTTCAACACAGCAAGCTGCAGGCCAACAAAGTCCTGGCTAATTACCAGTGCAGTCTGTTGCCATGTGAAATGTGATCTGTGTGGGATGACAATATGGCCATTCATTATTCATTAGAGCTGGGAGCCGGTTGCAGATCAATGGGTAGAACCTATCAGAAGTCAAACAGTGGGTACTTTTGCTCTCGCCAGGCCTGCAGCTTGACCAGAAAGATCTTTTTGGAAAGCAGCCGGTGGCTGACCCTGCCTCTCGCTCACTGGCCTCCCCCACCATTATTTGGCTGTGTGGAGAGCAGTGGAAGCTGATTTGCTGGTCATTAGATTGGGCATCGAGAAACCGATTCCTACTTGGAATCGTTTCAAAAGTTACGATTCCAGTAGAATCGTTTTCTTTATTGGAATCGTTTAGAGGATTTGGTTTTAAATCCGATCATCGCTTCCCCAATTTCATATGCGCAAGTTTTGGTTTCCGAAGCGGCTAGGCTCTTGTTGCGTTGCAGCCTTGAAACACAGCAAGCAGCGCTCTAGTGTGGCTTTGTTTTACATTGAAAAAGCCCTGTAAAACTGCAAACCCCCATTGAATCAAAATAAAACTTTCCTCTTATTTGTGAAAATAGGCATGTGACCCATTTCAACTCCAACTCCCCCAAAGAATCGGAATCGAGAATCGATAAGAACCGGAATCAAAAGGAAGAATCGGAATTGGAATCAGGATCGTTAAAATCCAAACGATGCCCAACCCTAGCCATTAGTGGGTCAATGATAGCGCATTTTAAAAACAGCTTTTAATATAATTTTTCCACATGATCATCAGTGTCCATAGTGATCTTTTCTGATGCATTTAATAATAATATTTTTTATATAGTCAGCTATTCTGACGATGGCTGTAGTCTCACGTACCTAAAGTTTTCCAGTTGTCTGTCATTACCTGCATCAAACTGGTAGGTGGTGATGTGAAGGTTCCATAGTGGGAGCCTGTGAATGTACATCTGTTACTGATTTTGTGTTCTCTTTTTTGAGTTTTACCAAGGAAGTTTTCCAGTGCAGAGCAACAATGTTATGTGAAGATACAAGTGGAAATAACCCATGGTAGTGTTTTAGAATGCTGGTCAATACATTTCATTTATTATATTGTTTTATATTGATTTGCTTTACATGTTGTGATCCATTGCATAGCCTTTAAAGGATACCGATAACATTGTCTTTGTCTTATAAAATATCTAGTCATTTAGGTATCTAAGAGAGCTTCTGCAGCTATAACACTGAGAACTCAAATATCACTCAGACTGTGATCTGATAAGAAACCGTTCTCTTGGCAGAAGTTGTCGGTACACAACAGTAGCTTACAATAAACTGTATTTATTAGACTTAGATTACAGTTTATTGTGCTCATGGCCTGTCAGTGTTTGGGGGCAGCATTGCAGCCATATTGTGCTGAGCCCAAATCACTATGTGCTCTGATTAGAAGTGGGCGATATATCGTTTAGACGATAATATCCAAATTGTTGTCTGGACGATATGCAAAATTGGGATATCGAATATTTCATAATTTGTACAATCCGACCCCCCAAACATGAAAAGAGCTGAAGGAAGTTAAAGAGAAAACAAATAACGCACACTATAACCTTCTAAACAATTATATGTAGCGATGTTAATACTGTAAGGGTTTGTTTGACTGTATTTTTTGTACAAAATCACGATCGTCCCGCACGAGAGTAAGCTGCTACTAATTCTTACCTTGCGCGTTATGACGTTTACTCATGTCAACAAAGATGGCGGCGCACGATTGTGCAGTGGCTATATTTATACAAGTACATACAGCCACACTGAACTAATCAATACAGGATCACGATACAACACAGCTGTTACGAGAACCTTTCAGGCGGCTCATAACATCCCGGAGGAAATAGCCTGACCGAGCCCTCCAGGTTGTTGTCGGCGCTAGCACGCCGAGCTAGCTATCTACCGGCAGAATGAGAATGAGAACATAACTCCTGCACGACCAGAGGCGGAGGACTGCATTTTTGTACAGAATGAATGGAGTACCAACTGCAGGATCATTGCCCAGCACGGCTCACCTGACCTGGAGCCCTATTGGTAATATACTGACCATTTTATTTACTACGAAAACAGCACACTGCCGTCTACATAGCCCCCGATGCTAACGTTAGCACAAGTTTGGTTCACTGCTAACCATAGTGAACAAATTGCAGCGCGATCACCTGGATACGGGATACAGGGGACTTTAACAAGACGTCCTTAAAGTCTGTTCCCCTCCAGCTTTCTCCCAGCATGTAGATTGTGTTACTAGAGGGAAGAACACACTAGACCATGTAAACTCTAACATCAAAAAAGCACACAGAACTGCACCTCTCCCTCACCTGGGCCAGTCAGATCACATCCAACTCCTGATCCCAGCATAAGTCCCGGTCAGAAGGACTATAGAGCCAAGTAGAAGGACTATCAGAACCTAGTCTGACCCGGCCCTGTCCCAGCTCCAGGACTGCTTCCAATAAGGACATGGTTGTGTGCAATATGTTACAGAACAGAGCCCTTTGTTTATGGTTATGATTTCATCTTGCTTGTACATTTTACCAAGAGAACCACTGAAATAGCCTCCGAACAGGGCTTCTTTTAACTTCTAGAAGGATTTCAAAAATATTGTCTGAATATCGATATCAAGATATTGAAAAAAAATATCGAGATATTCATTTTTGTCAATATCTCCCACCCCTAGTTTTGATGAACTGCAGCTGATTATTTATACATTTATCAGAGCAGATGGTGCGGCTCAGCCCGGCCACTTTTCAGCTACTCAAAGGCTGAACTGTTTTGTTTCGGACCTTTTCAACATCACAGCAACTACTTAGAAACCTAACAGTATTTCACGTAACCCGGGCACAAATATTTCCCTTTTCTGCTCACATAAGAGAGCTCAACCTAACCCAGTAGACAGTGTTTGTTCTTCCAGGACCTAAAGCCTGAGAGCGGGTTGGAACGGAGGATCCTCTACTGGGAGGATAGAGGTAGCAGAGCGTGCTGAGTGACACAGTCCTCGGGGCCTCTCTGGTTACAAGTCTTTGCCTTCCTGTCTTGAAAATCAGGACATTAGAAAGTGAAGGAGTGTACTCAAATTGTGTGTGTGTGTGTGTGTGTGTGTGTGTGTGTGTGTGCGTGTGAGTAGTGCAGGGCTTTTCTAAAAGAATGACACATCAAAATCCATCTCTTTGAAATTGGTCATACCGTCATAGCCATGCATTCTGGGGAAACTCTTGTGAGTTTGTGTGGTTATTGTGAAGCTTTTATTGTATGATCTTAAATCCTTAAATCTGTCAACAGTAGCCCGACATGCTACAAATCCCTGAAGACTTAGTGAAAAATGTTTAGGAAAATCGGCTTCCATTGTAGCTAACTGTACCTTTAACTCAGATTCCCCCATTCTCCCTCTGTTACTTCTCTTCCTCTTTCTCAATTGTACTCCTGCACTACTCCCCTCCCCCTTATCCTGCTCCCCCACTTTTTTTCACTCCCCCCTTTTCTCTTATCTTAAAAAGTATTCCCTCAGGACAACAAAACAAGGGTCACATGAATATTTGATGAAGTGCAGGCATGACTTCAGTCAGGTCTCCATTTTAATGCTCTTGTTTGGCCAAATTAGACCGCTAAATTCATTTTCGATAGATGTTAGCAACCTCTTTATCTACAAGGCATTAAGTTGTACTTTTACTTTTAATGAGCTATTAGATCATAGGCAAGACTTGGATTAGCATTCAAACTTAGATTCTATTTACAACATTCACTTAATTGATTTAAATCTATTCTTTAATCTTTTACTGTTTGATGTAGGCTAAATTCAACAAGTAAGTTCACCGGAAAGCAACTGGTGTAGGTTTATTATAAAGGCAGCCCTTATAAAGTTTTTTTTTTTTCTTGTGGTGGGGGGGGGGGTGCTTGAGCTTTGGCAGAAAGATTGAGCAAATTGAACTCCACTGATAAAAACAATGGGATCTTTCCCAACTTAAAAGCTTCCCCGATAAACCAAATGTCAACACAGCCATATCTTGATTGTCCGACTGCACTCAGCAGTACGCAGCTCCTGCCAACTGAAAAGAGCCAGTCACGCGAGGGGCTTAGCTGAAAACAGAACCATGTGTGGGGTTGTAGTTAGCTAGCATTATTACCAAAAGATCCTTTCTTCTCTCGCTTCTTTTTTTCTTCTTCCAATTACTCAACCATTAAATAACTTTTTTTTGTTGTTGTTGCAATAAGCAGTCTGGCAAACATAGGAAATGATATCATTAGAGGGCTCTGTAATAGGTATCTCAAGTTTCTCGACACACATAGGAATGTATGTGTGCATTATTCTGTGTGGTGGGGTGCATGTGCACGCCAAAGCACACGTCTGTGTTTCACAGCTGCTTGGCTGATACTATTGTTTGCATGCTATAGAGACCTTATTCTGATAGTTAAAGGTAGGGTTGGTTCTTATAAAATGCCCCAAAATTGTACGTGGCCGGGTTAGCTCAGTCGGTAGAGCAGGCGCACATATATAGAGGATTACTCCTCAAAGCAGTGGCCGCGGGTTCGACTCTGACCTGCGGCCCTTTGCTGCATGTCATTCCCCTTCTCTCTCCCCTTTCACGTCTTCATCTGTCCTGTGGAATTAAAGGCCTGAAATGCCAAAAAAAATATATATATATATATATGTCCCAAAATTCAGTTTGAATAATTAAATTGGTCTTTGTGGTGTTTCTGTGTAGTTAGTTTTTACTGAGATCCATACAGCTTGCCTTTTGCTGTATTCTTATATTTGTTGTTTATGCTTAAATTTTTTAGTTTTGTCTTTCAATGTGAAGCACTTTGGGTTTACATGTAAATAAATATGCTGTGAAATATGATATATAAATAAAATTGCCATTGCCATTTTGCTTGGAAGCACTGTCTCTTTTCCAAAAAAAAAAAAAAAGAAATAGCATACTCATCCATTCACCAGGCAAATCATATTTGGGCTTCACCCAACCAATTGCATTAAAGCAGATGGAGATGTCCTTTCCATGTTCGGCAAATGCTGCTGTGAACATCATTGTTATGTCTGTCAACCCTCACGTGCCCAAATATTTCACTGTGTTAAAGGACAGATTTTTTTGTTTAGGTTAATTGTCTTGTTCCCTTTTTTCTATATACAGCATGTAAGTACAGGGTCTGGTTGAGTAAAGGAGACCAGGAGAAGGTATTTTCTATGATTCAATTTCAGACATCAGCAAAGAGCTGTCTCCAGACAGGCGTTATCAGGTTAACTCTTTTTCAGTTCTGAGATCATTAGTCCTAAGAGGACAGCAAAGTCCAAAATCACATTTGATCTTACTTGGAGGATTCACATCTGTTTGTGTTAGGGATAGACGATTATCGGCCCTAGACGATTATCGGGCCGTTTTTTTTGGCAGTTTATAGATTATCTGTATCAGCATTTTAGTTGTCTGATAACCGATAAAGTTAATGAACTAAAAAGTGCGCTACTTTGGCTTGTTTACAGCTCTGTGTCTGTCCCTCTGCTTCGGTTTCACTCCCCACTGAGTCTGACTTAATGTCCCGCCCACAGCTCTATCTGACTCTCTTTTACTTGGTATTATGTTGAAAGTTTCTAATTTATTAAATAATTGCTCAAAACATTTTAAAAAAGTCTTGTGTTAGAGTTTGTAACATTCCAAAATCTTAATTTTGACTTAAATATTGTCATTTTTACTGAAAATGCATATTGGTTCCAAATATCGGTTATCGGTTTCATTAACTACTAATAATCGGAACCGTCCGTGAAAAAACAGTATCGGTCGAACCCTAATTTGTGTTTATTGTTGCAGGCTATATTCCAGCCATCCTTATATGCAAAGTAGAATATTGTTTGTTGTTATCATTCTATTCATATCATTCTAGTGAAATATCATTCAACTATTTTTTTTTATAGTTTACTCTGTAGATTTTACATTCCAAAAAGAGAATACATTTTTTCAAACTTTCAAGACTATATTCAGAACTACAGTATATGAAAAATCTGTTAATTCTAAAATCTTGCATAAAATTGTAATACATAAACATCCAAACATTGATACCTATATTATGTTATAGGGATGTAATACACTTGAGTATCGCAACATTTTATTTAGCAATACTATATCGATTTTCAAAAACGCAATATGGATTTTCAAAAAAAAACTTTTTTAGTTTAAGTGCAAAAATATTCATGTAACACATTGGTTAACATTTATGTAACTAAGAACCTGTAAACCACAATCCCAAACTGGCATTTTGATTTTCTGTGTACTGAATTGTTTACCTAAAGTAAACTTCTTTGACTTTTATACACATCATGTCTTTTTTTAAATATTAGTTTTTTCTAAAATTATACTTAATAAAAAAAATCCCAATATATCGCCTTACGCACAGTATCGAAATATATTGCAATATATTGAATCGTGACCCACGTATCGTGATACGTATCGTATCGCCAGATTCTTGCCAATACAAAGCCCTATTATGTTATGTTCATACAAGTCCCAAAGCAGTATGGTTTGGCTAATGATTTAGATATAAACAAGAATGAGCTGCACTGCATTAAAGGCAATAGTCAAAGCAAACCATTTCCTGCCCTTTATATTATGAGATGTATCTAAACATATTCTTACTCATTTGACTGTTGGAGGAGGCTATACAACTAAATCCCCCCACTGTGACTGCCCTTTCAGAAACAAACTGTTTGCATTCTGTAAAGGTTAAATTAAACCGAAACAAAATAAGAATAAGCAAGCAAAACCAAAATGTGCCACTGAAAGAAACACTGCACATATAGAAAAAAACATTTTTCTTCTGCCATCTTAATTTGCATGTGTGCATGTGTTTATTCAGACACACGGGCCCTCGGTAGAGCTATTCTAAGCAGTCAGACCCATAATGTATACTTAGTGGAGAGATGTGATGATCCAATATATGATCTCATTTGCCAATATCCATCCTGGGCATATGGGTTAGTGCTATTTCAGATGCCTGAAGTTGTGTCGGCCTCCAGCACAGTCTCTCTACCATCTCTCTACTCTGTTCTTTCTCTTTTTATTTTATTTTAGGGATTTTGAAAAGGAACATCAGATTAGCCAAACAGCAGTAATAATCCCCTCCCTTGTCAGAATCCTTTTTACATGATTGCTGGCAGTGATCCAAGCTTGCAATCAGATGAATAAAAGGAAGCGTAACAAACCAACCAAGCCACAAGAAGGGCATTCTTTTTGTCTCATCCTATGGACAAGTGTGTTTTCACTGAATCAGCTGTTTTAGATGGAAATGTATTAAAAAGTTCACCGCAAAAAGATACTCTATAACATATTGTAGAGAACAGCAAAGGTAAAAACGGTACGCACTTAATTTTCCACTTACTTGCCAGTCACTGCTGTGCGCCGAATAACTAGAATAGAATAGAATACGTTTTATTGTCATTGGACAGCAGCTGTCCAACGAAATGTTTCCACAACTCACCCTCAGTGGTACACACATAAAATGACATTACCCTTATAAAGGCAAAAGACACGGAATAAAAACAATAAGTATAGTAAATACAATAATAAAAAAGTCCGATATTGCACATTTGTATTTGCAGAAAGGCTGCTATTGCACCATTATTTATTTATTTACAACTACCTGCTTATAAGCCACATAGAGCAGAAGGTCCAGAGTAAAATGACTAGTGACTAGTGGGATTAGTTAACGTGTCAATTTGGCCAAATGCAAATTTAGTTTGGTGCACGTACAAGGCAGCTATTCATTAGACCAAGTCGAGTCTAAAAGACACATCATGGCCTAATGAATGGAAATGGAATCTCATTAGCCTGGGACTTTTCATGTAATGAATAAATGAAAATCTCACAGGATTTATTCTTCAGCGTTGTCAGAGTAATGAGGATGTGCCATATTTTTTTTCATTCGTGAGATGACACAGTATCTTAACTTTTTTTCTGAGGAAGCAGAATATTATTTTTTATTTAAAGTGGCTTTTTGTAACTTTCAGTTTGTGTTGATTCTAGCGGCCCCTTTGGACAAGGGCGGTAGTGTTTTTACCACACCTGCTGTCGTAAAGCTCTTTCCTCTACGGTGCTGTATTGCCCGCTGTATTACCGAGTTAGCGTTACCGGGAGCGAAATTACAAATCCCGCTATAGCCACGCCAAGACCCGCCCAACAAAGCAGCTCGATTGGTTGGGGGTAGGCATTTGCCCTCGAGTGGTTAAGGTTAGGATAGCCGATTGGTCAGGGGATAGGACCTGAACAAATGGGGTTACGTTACCTTGCGTAAGCATGGACGCCTGGCCAATAAATGCTATTGAAGGGCGCGTCTTGGCGTGGCCATAGTGGGATTTGTGATGTTGTTGCGATGAATGTTTTTGCTCAGACAGAAAATCATTAATTTACAATAATAGAACACATTACAGATGCATCGTCACATTTCAAGTGTTGCATACAGAAAGCAGAGAAAGGGGAGGTAACCTTGCTCCTTATGACCTCATAAGGGGCAAGATTCCAGATCGACCCATCTTAGCTTTCATTTTCTCAAAGGCAGAGCAGGATACCCAGGGCTCGATTTACACCTATTGCCATTTCTAGCCACTGGGGGACCATAGGCAGGCTGGGGGAACTCACATTAATGTTAAAAAACCTCATAAAGTGAAATTTTCATGCCATGGGACCTTTAAAAACCTGACCCAGATTGACTCGGGCGCCTGTCGTCTGTCACTTTCCCTTTTAGCTTTTACTGTTAGTTGTTCTTCGTTTAATTTCCTTTTTTTATGTGATGGCCCTGCCCCAGTATCTGCCATAACTACAACAGATAACTTCTAAAATGTAATTAGAATACAATTAGGCTGCCTAGCCTATATAAAGAAATCTCCTGATACCCTTTACCTGGCTGGATACACCAACACAGGCTTTTTTCGGTGTTACGCCGGAATCTTTGACCTGTCAGAATGTGTTACTCTAGAGCTAGTCCAGTCATTTTATGAAAAAAGGTAGGACAAATTGCAACAGAAGCAAACTCAACTGATTTTGTATCCTCAATATGAAAAAAGAAAAGCCCTGAAGAATCCCATTAGGGGAAAATTTAGAAAAATACCCAAATATAGCCTATTCATACGGTCATTCAGCCGGTCTGCCTGTCGTGAATCATTTTGTGACTTCGCAGGAAGTTCTTTTCACCGTTAGTCTCGTTGGCTGTTACAGGTCATTTATGATGATCAGATGAAAAATTACAGTTTCAGAAACATTCAAAAGTTACATAGAGTAACTTTAGGCTGCTTTTATAAGCCTTTATAAACGAGACACCTTATTTTATAGTTTCTCACTTTCCATCATTGCTAATGCAGGAACAGCCTGACCCTGTTTCTGTAACTAGGATATATTGTTACAATGATTGATGTATTCCAGAAAGAGACAAGGTGACTGACTGGGGGAGTGAGACTAGGAAGAGAGAAGAAAAACTCACTTTATGTGAGCTGGCCACTTAACATGTATGCTCTCGGGACCTGATATTTAAAGGGGTCCCTCTGCAAGGGTCTAATTGCCAAGTCTCACAGAGGGGCCCAACAATGAGCAGCCAGCCGAGTGTGACACACTCGTGTTTCGGGGCGACAGGTGGCAGCGCTGCTTAGTCTTGAACGCCTTTTGTCAATTTCTGCTTACTGTAATGTCAGCCCCAACATCAGCCTGGTCTCACTTGCTCTGTGCCTGGCGGCTGTCTGTCGTGCTGAGCTTTGACTGTCATTACCCAAGATTAGATTATTAAGACCATGCCTGCTTAACTATTAAAAATAAGCAGCGTGGTCTTTCTACAATCATAATTCAGCTTTGGCTAAGCACTGTTTGGGATTTTATTTTATTTTATAGGTTTATGTTTTTATTTCTTTTGAAATTGTCAATTTTAATCAGTTATTCTGGTGATATTTTTAACCTCGTGAAGCTGAGATTGAACTACAGCATTGATTCTAAACGCTGTGCTTCACTGTGAAAGAGAGCACGGATTTTTGGTTCTACTTTGTATTTTCTGTCTTCCTGTGTGTCCCCTAAACTACCATCGTCATCATTCTCGCAATCGTCATCATCAGTACAATTATCAGTATTATCATCAATCGCCTGCCAATAATAGCCTTTATCTCAATTCGCTAGATGTTTAGTCATCCATTCATGCATATTTAATTGTCCTAAATGTGACCATAAATGAAATAGTCTGTCACTGTAAGCGTGTGCTGAGATGAGGTGACATTTTGGGGTCATGAAACCACAGTATGACCTCAAACATTGGCATGTTCTGTAGACAACATGGTCTCCTACAGAGCTTGTCTGTGTAGTCCTTTTCTGTTCTTTTATATGTCTGTCGCACTTAAAATGTATGTTTATTTACAGCCAAATGGAAAGTCAAGTGCAAATTGGAGCAGTGTAATGTATGTATGTTTCGGAGAACAGAGAACCACGGGCACATTCACATTGACCACTCACCAATTGTTCCATACTGTACTTGGACTACCACAGCTGAGGTTTTGATTCCAGCTTATACGTCATTTTTTTTTCCAGCTGTAGACTTGACAAAGCACAGCACACCAAATGCTGTGGCTTCTTCTTTCCATGCTTTGTTCTTCTGATTATGCATGAACTCCTCATAAAGCCAAGAAATCAGGCCATCAAATAAATAGAGTGTATAGAACAGGCAACTTAGATCCTCCTATTAATGGTTAAGAACATTACTTGGTCTGCTCAAAGTAAGCTAAAAGTGTGTACATGCATGTGTGCATCTGCCCAGCTGTGCGATACATCCCTGGGGGTTCAAATGCTTGGCACAGCAGACAAGGGTGTGTGTGTGTGTGTGTGTGTGTGTGTGTGTGTGTGTGTGTGTGTGTGTGTGTGTGTGTGTGTGTGTGTGTGTGTGTGTGTGTGTGTGTGTGTGTGTGTGTTTGTGTGTGTGTGTCTGTGGCAGTTTGGAGAATGTGCAGCACAGTCTAGTCTTCAAAGAAGAAAGTCTTGGCTTTTCCTTTCTAATGGGCTCTGTTAGAATAGCAATTAAGGTACCAGCGTAGGTTATAATTAAGTTGGGAGTTTTCTTCTCGGGCCGTGCCAGGGGCAGTCTTGTTGAATGAAGCGATGCAGTAAATTGAAGCTGACGCTCCAGAAGAATATTCTTTTTTGTTGATGCTTTTTTATAAGTGATCTGTTCTGTCCCCCGGTGTTAAAAATAGTCTTCTCCCTCAGCTGATTCTGTGGCTATTTTCAAGTGCTTATGAGTCTGCAGAGCGTCTACACTACAAAGAGTAACAACATTAACAGCTGCTGCTGAGTCACTATGTAGGGGCTCTTGGTGGCTTGCTCCTGGCAATAATGGCAAATCTAAAATCTTGCTTTGTTTAAGACTTACTTTCAAGGACAAAGTCAAGACATGCGGTCTGCGTTGAGCTTATTCTTAGAATGATTGTGAGTTTTCGCTTTGATGTGGTCTGTTTATGCTTGGAAATCCTATCTATCTCACACATTATGGTTCATTTTGATTATCTGTAACCCCAAGAAACATTATATAGCATCTCTTTTGATGTAAGGTAAAGGTTTCTTTCGGCAGAACCATAACACTTCAGTTTGGGCTTTGAACATTATTGAATGATACACATTTAAGCATGTAAAAGAGGCAAACTAATTCAGGCACATGGAACTGTTAAAAAGTTTATAACCATGAATTATTTAAGAACTATTCTTTTCCTTTCCCTTCAGCTCATGTCGCCTTCCTCGAATATTTTAGACCCACGTAGTGTAATCAAGGCACTTCCCAAATTAAATCATTTATGATACACTGTGTTATGCAACATGGAGAGAAAGGCCAATGGCACTCAAATTAAGTGTGAAATAAGCCACATTTGCCATTTCTACAAAAAAAAAGGATAACTTGTAACTGAGAGTGGGTCTGGGCATGTCCATGTATTAGCCTATATGTATTTCTTTACTCCCTCATCTTATTGACATTTTTCTCAGGATTAATGATTCCACTTTGTAGCCACTTTAGCAAATGGGACATCAGTTAGACCAGTGACTAGAGGCATAATGATTTTTCAACAAGCACAAAGTGAAGTTGTCAGTCGTCAACTTTTTACACATTGCAGGTACTGTGATATATGGTAAAATGAGTTGGCTGAATAACTAGTGTTTTCTGGTCAACCAACCTCGCTATTCATAGATCATAGATCTCAAATTCCATCTTTGTTTCAATAGGGTTTATTTCACAACATAACTTCCTAAACCCACCACAACTTCCTCCTACAGATTCAACTGTAGTGTCTTACTGTACTACAGTCTATGTATCACTCTGTGACCCAGAAGCGACCAGTGTTAGAACAACTCGGTTCATGATGAATGCTAATCCTGTGAAACGTCCTTGTGAGCAACTTCAATATGTTTTGTTATTTCCTCACAGCTCGATGTTCATTTTGGTCATTCAAGGCCCGGGAGGCTTAACTCAGTTTTTTCAAACTAAAGCTATCCCATTGATGTAACGCCATTGTTGTTCACGTCCAGTTATACCACATAGCTTACAGTAGGGTGCCTGTCTGTCTGCCATGCAAAGTCATGTTTAGTCTCATGATCCTGCCATCAATTTGGCCACAGCATTTTTGCTAAAAGTGATGACATTATAGTTGATTAAATCTTAAGGCGGATATCATATAACAGATTGACAGGTAGTCATGGGTGGGTTTTTCTTTAACATTTACATCCAGATAATGTGGCAAAAAGATATATTTAAACTTACTTTCAGTAATAATCAAGTTTTGGTCCCCACATTGGTGATTAAAAGAAATCAGATTGAATGTGTGGATTATAACAGTTAATAGAAGTAGAATTGTAATCAGTCTAACCCTCATCCCTGTAGTCAGTCATGAATCTTTATTTCATTCAATACTAAACTGAAGCATTCTCGTTTGCAGATGAGTCTCTGTTGGACTCCACACACCACCCCATTGGATTTCTTGGACATGTTCCAAGTTCAACAGGATTCGAACCATCAGCCTTACCAGCCTCACATTATACTGCCTTTAAGAGCCCTGACTTGCCTGGTGCCCTGCCGTCCATTTATAAACCAAACCATGAAGTTAGGACATCAACAACAACACCTCAGCTAGGTTTTAATTCTGAGCAGAAAGAAACTCTCAACACGCAGCAGGATGGTGCATCAGAGCAAACGGTGGCAATCATGACCACACTTCCTGCTCAGCCTCTTGAGCCCCCTAACCTGTCTTTCACCGGCCCTATGGCAGATGAATCTTATAGTAAAATCCTGGATGTGAACCAGCTGAGCCCCAGCAGTGCCCCCTTGGAGGAGAACAAACGTGACATAAACACGCTACCCAAGCCAGATATAATTCTGGCCCCTGGCTACAATGTGCCTTTCATCGCCCCCCAACCTACATCCCCTTCATCTGAACCCACTGAGGTGTCCCCAGAGGACTTCTACCCCACCAATACCATGGAATTTGACTTGGGGTCTGGGGACTACTTGGAGACAATGTCATTCTTAAATCCAGATGGGGAGGACTACTCTCTGGTCACCAAGGTGCCCTCTGACTCGTATGATCTGGAGGACTATACAGAAACCTATGACACATCTTTCCCCTCCAGAGTAGGCATATTCCCTTCGTCCTTGAATCCTCTTCACATCTCCCCTTCTCCCAGCCTCATGACAGCACACAGCACCCTTGTTCCACTTAAATCCATTCATCCTTTCTCTTCGTCCTCTACAATTCACTATACACTGGACCCTAGTACCACAGCTAACAGCGATTTACCCGACGCATCAGACATAGATTGGCCCGACAGTTTCACGATTCAACCGACGGATGTTCTCCTACCTGACATGAACAGCCTGGAGTATTACAACACTCAGTTGACTAAGGAGAACAGCCGTTCAGACACTGGAGCCGAACACAGAGGGAACGTTACCGTAGTGTCCATCAGTTCTACAGACATCACACCCACCACCGAATTGACTGAGGAGGAGACCTCCAGTGATATTTCAGGGTTTGAGCCCCAAGATGAATCAACCCCAGTGGTAACCACAGAGGAGAGTCCTTGGCTGGTTAATGCCTCTGAGCCTTTTCTTGATCCTTCCATAGTCCCAACACACTTCTTTGATCCCTCTTCTTCTATCTGGGGTGGTCAGGTGTCCACCCCACATTGGTCTGCACATTCTCTAACTGTTGCCCTGGATAGCACTGTATTAGCAGAAGCTATGCTACCCAGTGCCACACCTTTGCTGCCAGATGATGTAATGTCTTCCTCCTCTCTGACAGATGTCCATTGGTTTGTTGAGTCATTCCCATCAAGCACCATACACACCACTCCTGTCTTAACCGCAACCATAGCTTTCTCCCCTGTTCCCACTGAACCCACTGCCAACACCACGGCTGGCACAACAGAATTAACTCCCCAAGACTCTACTTTTACAACTGAACAAACCCTCAATATCACTTTAGTTTCCTCTGAACCCACAACTAATGTCACTGTGGGCCCTCCGGCCGTAATGGGTGATCAGGGGGTGATTGAAGATGGAGTTGACATCCCAGCCACAATGACCTTGATCCCAACTAGCAGTGAAGCTAATACAGTCTCTGCTGTACCCACAACTACAGCTGCCACAACTACTTCTTATCAAGCCACAACTACTGCCACCACTGAAGCCTCAACTAGTGTTAGAATCAACTCTACTGCCAGTGAAAAGACCACAACTACAAGGCAGTACCTCTGCAACCTAAACAGGCGTGCTTATTTAGTAAAAGTTGGTAAGTTTGACGTTAAAATATTACAAACATTGTTTTATGTAATCCCCATTTATGGCAAATTGTGACTGGAAAAATGTAATTTGAATTTGAAATGTACATATACGGTATGAGAACTATAATAGGAATTATATTATTAATAAACCATAATACTAATAATGCTTATGCCTTCTTCTGAAGGTTTTCCTTCCGGTGCCACTGTTGGATATGTCAAATCTCAAGTGAGAGACATACTGAAAGGGGAATTCAACAAGTCTGTGGAGCTGCAGGTACGCTAATCTCAACAGGGGTTAAACTATTCTATTAATTTTAAGGTAATACCATGCGAGACGTTACCCATCTTTTGCAAAATAGATTCTGTTAGATTATTACGTCATTCTGGGGTGGTTGGACTGTTGTGTAATGGCCCTCATATACTGTGTGTGTGTGTGTGTGTGTGTGTGTGTGTGTGTGTGTGTGTGTGTGTGTGTGTGTCTGTCCGTGTGTGTGTATACTGTATTTGGTTGAGTTTGTGTGTGTGTGTACATTACAGTGGTGCAGATAAACCATGAAGGCCAGACCACTTCCTGAGTATTTCATCAGTGGTTCTTTGATAAACAAACCACAGGAGTAGTCGCATCGAGATCCACAAGACCGCGATGACCTCTCGTTTTTTTAACACAAGTCGTTAAACTGTGAATGAATGACTCAGGTCTAGGTGATTTGTGTATGTCATATATTCCTGCTTTGTCTGTGAAGGTTGTGGACCCCCCACCAAAGTTTGTGTTTCGGGTGATGTCTGGTCCAGTTGTGTACACGGCCATATCTGTCATCAATGCTCTGCGAAGGTCTGGGCGCCGCTTCCTGTCTGTGTCTCCCAACTGGACAACACCTGACAGTAAATATCAAGTCCACACAGGTAAAGGACCTTTCAACAAGCTGTCTTGTCGTCAACATTTAAATTGTTTGCGCTAATCTTTACTAGTTTTTGAACTGATTTAACTGTAAAACTTGTCTTCACTCCGTGCAGTGCTGCAGTTTGTTCCCAGTCACATAGATGTGCGGTTCTGTAACTTCAGTGAGAGCATTGAGAAAGGTTTGACCATGGCCTTTGCAGAAGTGCGTCGGCGCTCCAAGGAGTCAACCAACTTCACAGTGCATGTAAGTGTGACCACCAAGCAGGGAAGCATCTGTAGCTCTGCATTTCACCTGTGATGTTTTCATTAGGATGCGTTTCATTGTGGCTTCGCACCTCAATGTTGAATGATCCAGTGACGATTCCAGTGGAAGCTGTAGCTTTACTAAACATATTGTATTATCTGTCTGTTTGAAAAAGGAAAAGGTTTTGGGTTTTTTGGCATAAAAAGAAAGTAAAAACTTGGATTTTTACACTTTTTGTGCAAGATTTGGTATGTATTTGCTGACTGAGCTGATCCCAGACTACTTCACCAGAAGATGACTGTGATTGCTGCAGCATAGGCTGATTTTGATTGGGCTATTGCTTTGCAAGCAGGAGCTTTTATGTTTAATCACAATTGTTGAGGCTTTTGGATTTCAGTAAATGAAAGGTGGCGGAAGTGGTTGTCTGGGCAGTCAGAGAGAGCTAGTTTATTAAGATCACTGTTCATGTAAAGCCTAGATTCATGTTAAATTTATCCACCCATCAATTTTTTTCTATAATTTATTAGGCCTGGGTGGCGTTATCTACATGGGAAGCATAGTAGCCCAGACACCACTCTCTCTATCAATATTCTCAAGTTTTTACTGTTGGATCTCATCCAGATAAGATGCCCAGTGCACCTCAGTTGGCTCCTTCCAACACAAAATAAAGTCTATTCTACTGCAAGCTTCTTTTGGATGTCCGAGCACCCTGTGAGCACAGGCACCCTGCAAAGGAAACTCTTTTCTCACCAGCTGTATCCACAATCTCAGTCTTTCGGTAACTACGCAAATCACTGATGAACAAGAACCCAGGATACTTGACTTGGATACTTTTATATGAATGAGTTCATGCTCTAGTTGTCGAATATTAAAGAAGCTTACTGTTTGTTAATAAAGAGCTTATTTGGCTATGTGGTAAGTTGGCTTCAGTCAAGGTTTGTTTAATCCTATTACACTGATGCCTGTATTATTGTCTTTTAGTTGGAATAAATGTAAGGATTGATTTAAGCTTTTTTGCAGCAGCATGCAAATGTTTTATGGACTTTTATGGAATTAGCAAATCTTGTGTTCCACTTTTTAGTCACTGAACGATTTTCAGATTGGGAACTAAAAAGTTCACAATTGTAGTTTCTGGGAAATCTTATTTATTTAAATAAGATTTCCCAGAAACTACATCAACAACATTTTTTGTACATTCTGTTGTGTAATTGTCTGTCTGCTGAACAGTACATCTCTGTCTTAATTGTGTCTTAGATTGTAAACATCACCATGGCGGCTCCTAAATATCAGGAACAGCGGCTAGTGAGGCAGCCGGTGGACGTGACCTTCACTGTGCGCGGTTCAAGGGGTTATCTGATGGGGTCAGAGGTCAGCGATGCTCTGATGAAGCTCACAATGGTGGAATTCAGCTATTACATGGGCTTTCCTGTACTGCAGATTGCTGAGCGTGAGTACCACAGGGTTTCTTCTCTATATTTGCACTTCTTCATGTGTCACCTTTACTGTAACAGGTGGTGCTTTCCTAATGTGTTCTGATGATTCTGATCACCAACAATGCACTTTGGTTAAACCTTACTCTGCTAAAACATGATTTTGTACTTTTTTTTTAACAGCTTTCCATTACCCAGAGTTGAACACCAGCCAGTTGCTTCGCTTCTCCTGGGTTAGAACAGGTATAGTGGTTTCAGTTCTTGGCATGCTGGAAAGCTGCTACAGTTACATAAACGTGAGACCCTTTGAGCTGATTTTCGGTTGTCTGTGTACATAGTGCTCCTGGGTGTGCTGGACCAGACAGTGAATGAGAGGACCTTTCAAGCCAACATGGAGCGCCGTGTGGCCATGTTACTCCGGGAGGCAACGGGATTAGTCAGACGTGTTAAGAGAGCCACCCTTATAGGCAACAGCAGTATTCAGGTACTGTATCAATGTATAGTGGTTGTATTCACAACTGCATAGCCTTGGGAGAAGTTAATATACACAGTGCAAAATATATCAAGCCTCACCACAAATGTAAGTACTGTAGAGCAATTGCATTTTAGTTCTTTGAGTGGGAAAAGGCAACCAGGGCAGACAATTTCACCTGTATGAAATATAACTAAATAACAATTAGTTGCCTTAAATCAAGTGGCATTATTAATTGACAGTATCTTCTTTATTTCAACATATTGGCTGTTTAAAATTTCTCAAAATTAATTAGACACAATTCAAAAAAGTCACCTTACAGGCAGACTTTTGTACTTGTTTTAAAATAAATCAAAATTTTAAAACTCAACACTAGACTGAAGTATTGTTAAGACAGACATGGTATTGCCCTTTCTCTAGAAAATGTACAAAGGAACTACTAGTTTAATTTCTTGTTCATTATACAACAAAACCTTCAAAACTCTTTAACAGGAAGTTTGTTAATGGATTACTCCCCTTCCTTGTGCCATTTATAGCATTATTCCCTGATGCAAGCTCTCTCTACTACCTTGCCTGAGTACTGAGGGCTCATTATGTGAGCGTTGCAGTGTTTGTAACCACTGAAAGCCTTACTGCTTTACTAATCAGGCACTAGCTTTTGTGGGTTTGCTCCGCACCTGCTCAGCTCATCTCTAAGGGGACAGGATAGGGCTCCGTCTCCATGGCAACATCATCCCATTCAGCTGAGCGGTGAGCCACTCAAACACCCTAACCTCATGAGTCCTTGTTCTTTCTCCTCTTCCTCATTTCTCCGGTCCTATTACTTGATGGCTCCTGTGAAGCCACCGAGCTGCTAAGAGCAGATCAATTATTAATTGTTTCTCTTTCTCCGTCCGCATCCTGCAGTTGGGATGATTAAGAGTGTGTCTGTGTTGTTGACAGGGTAGACATTATGGAGGGAGAGATACAGAGAGAGGGGTGTGTAAAAGATTCCGAAATCAGAGGAACAGGGAGAGCCAAACACTCAGATAAAAGAGACTTGTTCTAGTAGACAAGGGATGCATATTTGAGCTGACCTCATGAAGTCTGAGCACATATGGTGGTCTTTAAACACATGGGCTGTCAGAGTGTCATCCTTGGCTGAGTAGCAAGCAGCCTCACTCTTTCTGACCTTTCTGCCTCCTGCATCGATGTCTCCATAAAACCTACAGGGCAATTAAGAAAAACGGAGGACCATATTGGTGGTGAAACTGTAGTATCTGTCTCTGTGCTAGGATTAGATCTCTAATTTTAGCCTTTGGCATCCTTTCTATCTCAAAAAATTATATTTTTCTCAGTCACAAATATGAATGTGTGGTATACACATATACATAGAAGCCTTGTTATGTGCTTTTTACATTTCAAAGACACTCATCTCTGAGTGTCTGTTGGATATAATGAGAATGAGATGACTCATACTCAGCATCTGAACTTCAGACGAATCATTTGTCTTGCTCTATGGCACACACACACACACACGCACGTGTGCACACACACACACACACACACACACACATAGACACATATTTCAAACAGATGCCCTAGACAGAATCTTGACAGAATCAGTGTGGTGTTGTCACCTATAAGAGTACCTTATGAGTCTGCCTAGACAGATAAAAGAGGAGGTTGAATTGGGGTCGTGCAATAACACACACATTCACGCTGCCGTCTTTCCACTCTAATAACCATGCATGGACTGGATTAGACTCTGGATGAGAGAGCCTGCCCAGCCGCTTTTCTGTGTCAGCCCAGGCATGACCTGCACTTTACTCTTTCCAGTAATGCAGACAGCAGACTGTGCTGCGCCTCAGGGCACCCAGAGGAAGACTGCACACACACAGACATATTAGGCAACATGGAGAAATATTTAAAGTGCTCATATCATGTTAATTTTCAGGTTCATTAAAAGGTTGTACCAGAATAGGTTTATGTGGTTTAATTTTCAAAAAACACCAAATTTCTTTTGGACAGCAAATTGCTACAGCTCCTCTTTTCACCCAGTGTGTTGAGCTCTCTGTTTTAGCTACAGAGTGAGGCATCTCACTTCTGTTCCATCTTTGTTGGGAGTCGCACATGCGCAGTAAATACTGCTAGCTAGCCAGTCAGAAGCAGAGTATGAGGGCGTGCCACGCTTGCAGCTAGGCGAGCATTATAACGTGTTACTAAGTGACACACATTCGTCACGGAAGTAAAGGCTGGACTACAATAGAGCTGTTTGGAGCAGTTTGTGAACAGTGTTTTCTGTTGGAGATGGTAAGTCCCTTTGGGGTGGACTTTGGGCTTTTTCACTTTGTAAACCTATAACATGCACAACAAAGATATATAACACAATAAAGGAAAGGGGGAAAGCCAAAAAGCATAATATGAGCACTTTAAACAATGAATACTCTAATGGGGATACAGAATGCAAGTTGATATATCATGAGTGTAATTTTTCTGTATATTTGTGTGCTTGTGCGTGGGAGTGTGTGTACTTTTCTTGTACATAAAAATAACAGAATAATGGAAACACATAAAAGGCCCTGCATAAATTACACTTATAGCTACGCAGGCATCATGATTAGTTGAAGAGGTTTACAATCGCTAAAGTTCAGATGTCTTGCCAAAACCTGGTCATCCCCTAAAAACTCATTGCTGTCTACCCTACATGCAAATGATGAAATAGAGGACATGCTGAATCTCAAAGAAAAAGACAAAAAACACCTGCACAGTGCAAGTTCTGCTTTCAAATTTTTAGTTAAAGTAAAAAGAGAGGCATTATCACTCAGAACAATGTAATTCAAGGTGGAGGTTTTCAACTATAATAAATTGCTGGATAGTTTAATGCACCATATTTTAATTGTAGTATTTTGTCATTGGAATATTTTCTATCGCTGTGTGGTTCAGTTCAGTCAATATTCAACAAAAAGTCTCGGCGGTTTCTGTGAGATCTGTTTGGGTCTATCTGATGCTGCTTTAAATTGTAAGCAGCGTATAACCTGCAGCGTAAAACCTAAAAGACGTGAAACAAATGCTGAAACATAGTTTTTCAGTTTTGCAAGTAGCCTAAACTAAGTGGTATCCATACAAATATCACATTTCCTCTATTGAAAGAACGACAACAAGCTATTTGGCTGCGGAGGAGAGTACCAACAGTAATCTGCGCTGGTCCTCGTGAAAAAAGACACCAAAAACCCCTCTAAACATTATTCTATCATTGTGACAATAAAGGAATGTGCAGAATAGGTATTTAGGAAAAGTCAGGGCAGGAGGGAAACATAGCAATAACAATGGTGGAACAGTTAAGGTAATGTTAAATGAGCACTGCTTTTTCTAAATAAGTGACAGATCAGAGAGAGAGACTTTAAACATGTAGTTTCTTTGGAATGGTTTATCAGGAGCTTACAGCATGTGGCAGTTGAGTAAAAAGTTGGTGCCTGAATTTCTGCAGTCACACAAACTGCAAAAATGATTAATGTTACAGGGTGCCATAGAAAATGAGGCACCACACTCTCCATTAAAAAGTCATCTTTATTATTAAAATTGGGACATTTTGCTCATTATGGCCTTCATTAGACATTCCATTTTTAATGTCGAGAGTGCAGTGCCTCATATTCAAAGGACCCTGGGTTCATTTTTGGAAACACTTTTTCCTTTTGCTCGAGCACTGTCTAGTAGCCACACATGTTGCAGTGGGGAAATATTTACATTTAGATTATGACAACAAATATCGAATCCACTAATGTTAATTTTTCTGGACTTTAATTGAAGCTCCCACTAGTCTGCACCTTGCTGTGTGTGTGTTCTCAATGTCAGAAGCAGACAAAGAATAGAGGAACAGTCGCCTCGTGGTAAAAGTTCATTAACACACATATAAAAGACCTTCAACGAGAGGATTGCTAAAAACCACAAAACTGAGGATTTCAATCCTGTGTCCCTGAGCAATGTAAATAAATAATGAAGTGTATTGAGTTTCCTTCAGCCTTTTTCCTACATCTGGACATGTTTATGTTTGGAAAAAGCCAATAGATGCCATGATGTCTGCCAACTGCTTAAAAGAGAGGTGGACCGTACCGACAGCCATCTTGTAGCAGTCAGTAGCCCGGATTATTGCTCTGTGTAATTGTATGACAGCCAAGGTTTATAGGGCCCTGGCATCCTTTCCACATACAAGACAATGTGTCCTGTGGAATATGGAATTTTTCCACATGACTCCAACATACTAATGCCCCCCACATACATGGCTGAATAAACTCAAAATCTCCCAGGACCTCACCATTTGCCAGATTCAAGTCTCCTGAACTTTTATGGGAAACAGATTTATCACTTTAAGAAATAGCTCCAATACAAACAACTAAGGAGGTATTGGGTATTTGTTTAAAAATATTATTTTATGTATTATTATTACTTATTTTATAAATGTTCATGCATTTATAGGCATTTGTACTTCTCCCTGACTCTCACTTCATCTGACCAGTTAAAAAACAACCATCTGACCAGTTAAAAAATAACAATTTTGTACTTGCCCTGATGAAGTCCTTAAACACATAGGCATGTTTTAATGATTTAGCCAAGAAGATATTTAAGGTTTTTAAAACTTTACCCTCTCGAGTGCCTCAGTTCCCCTTTAACCTTTTTACAATTTTAGGATCCCCAAACTGAAGAGCACCAGAGGGACACTCTTTACACACCCAAGCAGCACTCCATACAGACCGCATTGTGACTCCGTTAAAAACAACTGTTAGACGAATGACACGCTGTTCTTTTCCTCCCAGGTTGTAAGTACGAGCCGGCTGGTGGGTGCGGACCAGCCCTTGGAGATAGTGTACTTTGTGGAGGGTCCCAGTGGTCAGAGGATGCCTGCAGTTCAAACCGCCAACATACTCAACAGCCTGGACGTTCAAAGGGCTGCTATCGTCTTGGGATATCGTGTCCAGGGCATTTTGGCACAGCGTGAGTACCTCGTACCATAGCAGATACCGGTGAAGGGCAACAGAGTGATGTCGTGATTAACAAGATGGGCCTTTGACATGGACAAAAGAAATGAAAGCTCCCATGTCTTTAAGCATCCATATTACCAAAGTGTCCTAGAGCAAGACACTGCTCACTGCAGTGGAAAAAAAAATTATGAAAAATTTACGTTTATGTAAATATAGACAAAAAAAGAACGGATCTTGTTGTTTTGTTGGTATATGACTTGAAATAAACTAGTGCAGGGATTGTTTTGCTCTTCATGTGAATTGCACAGTGCAAAGTAATTCTTCGAGGTCTAGTTGCACTTAACTGAGTGGAGCTTATTAGGTTTTGAAATCAAAAGAAAGAGAAACAAACCAATTGTTCATGAGCTGCTATTAAGACATATAAAAACTGCTGGTTTCTTTGTATGTTAATAGTAACATTTGAGCTAATTACCTCCGCTTGTACACAGTGTACCAAAAAGCCTGTCTTCCTCATTAAGAATGTAAACAAGATATGAAGGCCTAATGAGAGCCCCTCAAGGGAGTTCTGTCTCTGTGTCGACTGTGTTCTCTTACGGTACTTTCCCAGGGGATGAAATGAATGTTAATTAAAACTAATAAAGGTCTGCATTCAAGATTACAGCAGTGAGACCAGAGCCAGCACGCCAACGATACTGCATGTTTAGCTTAGCATTCTCTGAAGGTGTTTGTGTACAGGCTTAAAGGCAACAAAGGGAAAATGTTTGAAATATTGAACCACGCACAAAACTGAAATGACTCAATATGGTCTAAAGGCCGAACTTTGCTCGCTCTCTCCGTATCTTTTGTCTATAGCTGTAGAGAAGGTGGCGTCCTCACCCTCTGACGCCGAGAACACCAACACGTGGATTGTCATTGGGGTTGTGATTCCCCTCCTTGTGGTCATCATCATCATTTCCATCCTGTACTGGAAACTGTGTCGGACAGACAAGCTGGAGTTCCAGCCAGACGCCATGACCTCCATCCAGCAGAGACAGAAGGTAGTGTTGCGCAGTGTGTCAGTTTTTCAAAGTCTTTTTAGATCTGTAGTTGAAATATATCAGTTGACAGTAACTGGCACCAGAGTCATTCTTGTAGTTGATGGGCAGTGATAATCGCATCATGGTTGCACATAAACGGATGTAACTGTATGTATTTAAGGTGTTACATTAGGTTGAGTTGTGTTAATGAACAAACCAGTTTTCCAAATATTACTGGTTATGTTTGGGTTAAAACGCAATGCCCGGGATGGGCTCTGCGAGGGGCACGGGCACAAGGGGCCAATAAAGCACTTAAAAACCTCCTTAAAAAAACATGTTTGCTTATATAAAAGCTGTTCAAAAGAAAGCCAGATATTAAAAGCAGGTTAAAAGAACCACTGGACAGGACGGACAGCGGGAGAATACAACTTTAAATAAAAGGTCACCTCCACACCTGCCCTGGCCTCCCTCCTGGAGAGATTACAAAATAAATAATTTAATTTATAATTATAAAATTTAAAAATATAAAATTATGAAAGGAATATTATTTAACATTAAAAAAGACTAAACACATTTAAAAAGTCTAAAGTACTATCTGAGGGGTTACGGTTAGGGTTAGGGTTCAAGGCAGCTGATGCGGAAAGCCAGAAAGGCGAGGCCCCTTTTTAAATCCAAATGAACTGCTAATTAATTAGGTGTATCTGTCATTGCCATGACTGTGCTGCAGGACTGCGCTGAATGTGGACCTCATCATCTCTCTTTTTAGATAGGATTAATAAAACTTTTATGAGTAGAGAGACTTATCAGAGGACATGAGCTGGATTAGAAGTCATGATGCTGCTAGTGCATGTAATGGGCCTTTTATTTGATTTGAAACATTTTGGATTCTTTCGCTCAAAGCACCAACCACCCTGTCCTTTAGTTTGTCCCATTTTCTTTTCAGTTTGTGACAATTGAACAACATCTCCTTCCTGTCTGCCTACCCTTGAAATAGACATGACAATTGGCTGTGCAGATCATACTTAAAAGTACATGTCCCTTTTGCCCTGAAGTTAACTGACACAGGAGAGATTTCTTCTGCTCTTTGAGGTCCCTCATACGGAACATCCTGATAACCAAAATGTTTTCATGCCATCATGAAGTCACAGACTGTATGGTCTTTGCTAAAAACACATGAGTTCACTTTGAGAGGTACAATTTGACTAGATAATCAAATACCAAGAAGTCCCACTGACTCTGAGAAACACCACTCCAATCCATTCCTAAAATAGATTTTCTTTTTTTCTTCTTAGTGGTTGATCGTTCTGTCTGTGTCTGGTTTTCATTTCCCTCTCCTTGCATTTTTTTTTAGGTTGCGCTGAGCTGTGAACTAAACCCTCCGTATTGGGTCAATGCAATGAATCTAACTTTCACTTAGCCTGCCCTCTCTGCTTAACACAATCATCTGTCACTTAACACCACTCCCCTTTCTCTCAGTCTACTACCTCATTCAGACAATCAAGGACCTCTCTTCACCACACACTCCCTCCAACTAAAAAGGATATAGAGTTTAGTGAGGAGGAGGAGGAGGAAGAAGAGGAGTATGAAGAAGAAGAGGAGGAAGAGGAGGAGGAGGAGGAGGAGGAGAAGGAGGTTAAAAGAGGGAAGGTACATAGCAGTGTCCGGTGGTTTCTAGAAGATGTAGAAGAGACCTAGTGTGTGTGTGTGTGTGTGTGTGTGTGTGTGTGTGTGTGTGTGTGTGTGTGTGTGTGTGTGTGTGTGTGTGTGTGTGTGTGTGTTCAATGTCTGAACCCTAGCTGTTCAAGTCTCTCACAGGTATAGGAAGAACAACACTGTAGTCCAATAGTCATAGTTTTTGAGTAGAGACACTAGCATCATCACTAGAAATAATGATGCTCTCCACCATTGATTCTGCTTAGATACCAGTAGCTCTCTCTAAGAGCAAACAGACTATGAGCAGTGAGGAGGAAGAAGAAGAGGAGGAAGAAGAGAAGAAGAAGAAGAAGAAGAAGAAGAAGAAGAAGAAGAAGAAGAGGAAGAAGAAGAGGAAGAAGATAAAGATGAGGAAAAGAAGAAATTGAAAAAGGAAGGAGTTCAAGCAGACGAGCAAATTAGACTAGAGAGCAAAACAATGATGATGAAAACAGGAGAGATGAAGAAAGAAGACAAGTTGAAAGTGTTAACTAAAGGGAGGAGAACCAAGGAGCAGGTATTTTGTACGATAGCCATAGATACTAGTGCTCGTTTGCGTTAATAGACATTAGGATCCTGTTATAACCGGTTACGATGTCCAGACACAGAAAATCCAGTATTACAGATTGTGAAGGATTTCACTGTGGATTTAGTATTGGTGTGTATATACGTAGTCTAATCCTGACGAATATACACGATCACTGTGTTGTGAAGTAGTAGATTAATAGACGTCATTTTGCATCTACTCTGTTGTTTGTTGAGAGTGATTCCCCAATTTGCCATTAGACCAGGTGGAGTAGTAGTAGTAGTAGTAGTACGTTTTTCTGTCTCAGTGTCAATTATTATGAAACAGCTTTTACTATATAAGCTGCAGCTTTTTGAATGCTTTCCCTTTCAAAGACTGGCCTTGTTTATATGCTGTGGGGAGCACAATCTCTCTCTCTCTCTCTCTCAGCAGTTTCATACTGGCAAGTGTCACACTAGATTAGCAGTTTTATACCAACAAGCCTCTTCTAAGCCAGACATTTTGCATCAGTATATCAGTGTGCGTACTTTTAATTCAGAGAATTAGCAGGATCAGGTCATGTCACTCTTTTCTTCTCCTGTATACAATCCTCAGTGTCATAGGGCCCCGAGTTTCACAAACTGCAAGCACACATACTGAGATCTGACATCCTCCGTTTACTCTTCCGAGTCCCGAGGGCTTTACACTCAGTCTCACTGCTTCCATCCTCAGCCTCCATCCCCCACCACGTCAAAGGAAAGCAAGCAGCTCAATGTTTCCCCACATCTCTCCCCCGTCCTTCTTTCTCGTATTCTTTCTCTTTATTCATTAATGTCTGTCTGTCTGTCTGAGTCTTCCTCCTGGACATCTGTTCAGTTCAGTCTAATCATGCACTCAAAATCTGTCTGTATGTGTTCTTGTGTTCACTGCACATTTGCCACTGAAGTAGAGCTCTGTGACAGTGTAAGACAATTTAGGCAGTATATCATGATTTGACATATGTGCTGTAATATCACACACTTTAATCCCCAAAAAAAAAATCAAATTTTTGGATTTTCAGGTTGATGTCACAAAGTGTTATATTGAAATGTGAGTCCACCCAAAGATGATGAACACTACATTACTAAATATGTCCCTGTGATCAAGTAGCATTGTTAATTTCACACACCCTACGTGGCCTCTGAAACCTCTGCTATATGGCTTTCCATCTTTATTTCCATTCCCTATTTTCTAAAACAGTGTGTTCTTCCTCTCTCTCTCTCTTTCTCTTCGGCCCCTGTCCTCAGTTGCAGGCTCCGAGTGTGAAAGGCTTTGACTTTGCCAAGCTGCACCTTGGCCAGCAGAGTAAGGATGATGTCATGGTGATCCAGGAGCCTGCCCCGCCAGGGCCTGGCCCAGGGCCCCTCCCCCTCTCCCTTAAAGATGGTTTCAGTCCATCTGAGAACGGGGAGATCCCCACACCCAAATCCAAAACCTCCACCAAGGCGTCCCGAAGCAGTCGAAGGCGAGAAAGGTCAGTGCTGCTGTCAGTACAGGGCGGGGGGAGCGAGCAGTTAATAATGAGTCAAGATAAATATGAAGAAATGAGAACATATATATATATAACATATATTGGGTTATATTTGTATAGGTTATGCTGTCATAGGTTACATAACAACAACAAAAAATTGCATTACCAGTCTGTTCTGGTGTGGTGTTTTGCTCAGTTATGGTCACCAGATTACTCATGATGTTCCTCTTTTTTTAATCCACCACCTGGTCAAAACACTTAATCACAGACATGCGTTTTGGGTTTTAGTCCTGTACCCTATACAGCTATTAAAATACTTATTTACTTATTTAACATAGCTTGTTTTTTACCCCATCACTCTGATTTTCTACCTAGTTCAGTTGGGACAGTCAGTCAACCAGACAAAAAGCTCTTGACAGATCCTCTGATCAATTATTGATTCAGTCAACATTGAGGAGACTTCATTTGCTCTTGCAGACTGTCTTTATCACTTACAGTATATATATATATATATATATATATATATATATATATATATTACTATATGCTTATATACAAACCTTTTGTTAAGCCCTAGTTTTAAACCGTTTAAATTAATATACACATACTATATGTACACGGAGTATTCAGTTTTTCATTGTAGTGATAACTTAAATGAATATGTGCTCCATTACCAACATCTCCCAGAACACCAACTGCTCTGGTTAACATATACTGTATGACACCAACACAGTAGCAGTTATTCCTTAATGCATTCATTAACTTCCATCACTAATATAGTCACATACATTACATCAGTCTTTTTTGGGGTGGGGGATTGATATTGGGTGTTTCTCCTCACTTGATAGCCAGCCAGGAGAAATTCATCAGGGACCTGATAATTCTGTCAGTGGAAACACTTTCTAGCATGTGGCACTACAAGCTTTAAATCATACAAGCATTTCTTAGAAGTCTTCTCAGCTTTTATCTTTCTGGAAAGGCACCATTTTTGATTATGCATGGCACTTTAGCATGTTAGTGTGTTCTTGGACTTCTATTATTCATGTAAGTGTGTGTGTGTGTGTGTGTGTGTGTGTGTGTGTGTGTGCACGTGCGCGCGCATGTTTTTCGGGTAGGATCTCGCCGTCTGACGGTGACTCTGTGGTAAGTGACCGTTCCAGTGAGCGGGAACCACCGGAGGAGAACTTGAGAGCCCACGCCACGCCCAGCGACAGCAAGCAGACCCGTAAGGTCCCCATCAATGTTTTAAATGGCAAGTAGCCTTGGCAACACACATCACTCCTCCAAACACGAGGGGGAAGGGAAGAAGGAAACCGAAGGGATTGGGCAGACATAAAGACACTAGCAACTCAAGCTGGCATGATTTGATTGCGAAGAGGGCCAGATCGAGGGCAGGGGGAGGCTGTGAAGGGGTGGAAAAAAGACAAAGCAGAGAAAGACGGAGGAAAAGTGCAACGTCAACCCATGCAGTGACAAAAAGATTACAGAGGGGAACCGTGAAGTTAAAAAATACACCTGGTAGGAACTCTACTCGGTGGTCGAAAGAAGTCCAGAGAAAGAGGAGGGAGAAGGGAACAGGAGGGGAAAAAATAGCTGAAGTTACTCTATCTGACAGCTTGTTGATAGATTCAAGCCTGCAATGCCAGTCAGCGACTACGTGCTGGAGCCAGAAGCAGTCAGGCACACAGACTACAGCCTGACTCACCCACAGAGGAATGTTCTCTGTTTTGTTATTGATAAATCTCCGCCTGGGACTGTATATGCTCCGCCACAATGTTTCTAAGTAGGTTGTATATAAAAGACACACTCAGCATTATGTAATGTGCCGTCTTTCTCGCTGCTCATCCAGCCCTTGCTTTGATCGGTGTGTTTTCTGCTCATCAGAAGCAGCTCCTTCCTTTCTTCTCTCTGATTAATGAGACGCTTTTATCAGCTGCAGAAATGTATGCTCCTACATGACTCACTTCCTTTGCCTCTCGATTTGTTTCTCCCCTCTTATTTTTATTTTCCTTTCTAAAATGAAAAGTTCTTCATGGAGGCCACACCGTAATTCACTAGGTTTTGTTTGAATTCTCATTGTCAAAATACAGTCACCACTTCTATCCTAGGTGCTTTTATTTGATGTCCTTCACCTCAATAAAACTCTTTTTTTTTCCCTTCTTATTGCGGTTTGCAGGCAAGAATAGAATTGGTAAGAGTTTGTCCTCTTTCCGTCTGTGTCTCTATAGACCCCAGGCTTGACCTCCAGCAGCTGTGCCTGTGTGTTTGTTTCTGTGGTAGTTTTGTGCTCGGCTTGCTCTCACCCTCCATCACTGTCAGTCACAGTGCAGAGACAATCCACTTCACAAACAAAGGCAACAAAAAGAAATGAAATTTAGCTTTTAAATATAGAAATCAGTGTTCATTTCAGATTAACACCAGATTTACTTGTTATAAGTCATATTTCAAATATAGTCAGGTCAGTTAAATAAAAAAGGTAAATGTTTCATAGCGATTAGTTGTCTGTGCTCCGTCCTCTAGTTAAAAGGTGCTGTAGTTAGGAATGTGAAGATCCCTCCCCCCTTTCTGCTGAAGCCCAAAATGGTCTCCTAAGCCCCTCCCCCCACAAGAGAGAATGAATGAGAGTGCATGAGCAGTGATTATCACACAGTTAGACCCTCCCCAGGGTCAGTTTCAGCAAATATATGACAGAAAGTTAGTTCCTATAAGTCTTACCTATTGCATCTTTAAATCCATTAGCATTTAGACTTGCAATGAATACGCTGTGACCTGTACTTTCTTGCTTCCTTCCTCAGGTCCTCCTCCTATGAATGGTACAAACGAGCAGCTGTCCTCAGCCTCCATCTTTGAACACGTTGATCGGATTTCTCGTGCCGCAGATGCAAGCAGGAGACTCCCCAACAAAATCCAACTTATCGCCATGCAGCCCATGCCTGTCCCACCACTGCACAGCCCACCCATTAACGGCAAAGTGTCTGACACCAACCAAATCAACAAAGAGGTTTGCTCTTCTGACTTTTTTATTAGCAAATAAATTCATTCAATCAATTAATTTTTTTTTGTGTGCTGCATGTCGTTCAGTTCAGTCAACAGTCAACACAAAATCTCTGAGGTTTCTGTGAATTCCCGCAAATAATTCACTTCTCATGAAAAACACATCAATTTGGTTCCGTTCTGATGCTGTTTTGAATTGTAAGGCGATATATATCCTGCAGTCTAAAACCTAAAAGGCATGAAACAAATGCTGAAACCCAATGCCTTACCCTGCTGTCTAATAAGGTACGTTCCTCCTCAGATCCAGGTAGCATTGAGGCACAAGTCCGAGATTGAGCATCATCGTAACAAGATACGTCTCCGTGCCAAGAGGAAGGGCCACTACGACTTCCCCTCCATGGATGACATGACGAGTGGCCTCGGAGATGCGAAGGACCAGGATCGCATCTATCATAAAGCACAGATACAGATCGATAAGATCCTGGACCCAGATGCCGAGATGTCCTCCATCTTCATGGAGTCCAAGAAAAGGTTTGGGTCATTGCACTTGTTTGGTTTTGTGGTGGTTATATGGTGTTTGTAGGGCTGACTACATTTTACATCCGGGCTGGCTTTAAAGCGAATAAAAAAACTCAAAAGTAGATCAGTTAACTTTTCTGTATTTGTTTCTCAGTGGGCGAGGTAGGCGCTCTCCCAAACAGAGGATGAAGGACCAGCTGAACGGAGGCATGATGGAAGCAGACAAAGACCACCTCATCACTGAAGACAGCGATGCTGTTTACAGGAAGTGTCCTGGAGTCAACAATGTGGCCTACGTAGTGAGTAGTGCGGGATAATCAAGACATTTGTACACTCTTCCATATACTGTGTAACCCCTGCGTCTCTTAACTGCCCATGAATGTGTTGTGTGTATTCCAGTCGGACCCTGACCAAGGCCCAGGATCCCCTCACAGGAGCCCCTCCCCCACCGACGACGTCTTCCTGGGTCCCGCTTCTTCTCCTCCAGGCCATGCCCCTCCCCCACCCCCTTACATGCCTCCACAGCCCTCCATTGAGGAGGCGCGGCAGCAGATGCACTCCCTGCTGGACGATGCCTTTGCCCTGGTGTCGCCCACCTCTCAAGGCAGCACAGCAGGGATCACTCTCCCTGGGGTCAACACCAACCCCCCTCTCTCCAGCCCTCCAGGCCGTGGCCCCAGATCTTGGGGTCCTTCCTACCAATCTCTTGGCCCTTTCCCTGGCGTAAGTAGCCATTCCTGCCACATATATCTATAGGATACTCTACTTTATAGAGCATTAATAACCATTCAGTCAACATGAAAAGCATACTACTTTCATGTTACACTGAACAAAATGATGTTAGTAACAAATGGTTTTCCATGGCATCTAAACTTTTGCTAGTTTAAATTGCTGTAAACTGAATTCTGTCTCTGATCTGGGCACATTTCAAATTGTGATAGCGGAACAGCAAAAGACACATGTACAAATCCTTTGTATTCACCATCTCCTCCCTTTCTTAAGGTTTTTTCCTGCTCGTTCGCAGCATGAAGCCTATAGCTTCGAGTTTAATCGTGTCCTCTTAGCAAACTAATCAGTTAAGCATTCCTCCATCTGTCGCCCCCATGAAGCTGCGACCTCACAACCCCTTTCGGCTATCTACAACTCCTAAGACTCTACAGGAATATACCCTGCATACGCTTGATCTGCATTAGCTCCTGTCACTGTAGGCTTGTCTTAAAGACGGTACAGTCGTACAACCGCCCTGAAGGCTGCTGGAATAATATGCTCAGTGTTTGTATTTCTTTTTGTACTTTACTGTATGCTCAATTTTGGCTAATTATTGAAGAGAGGTCTGTGCAATGCAGCACCATACAAAGGTCAGTTTATGCAGCGACACAGTTTGTGAACACATAAACTTGGAGTCCATAATACTGTGCATGTGCCACACACTGTTCATGGTGTTTAATGTTATGGGTGGAACTGCCTTATCTATAGCATATCGCCTTTTTTGAAATGCATGCTGGAGGGTAGCTCCGAGCTCAAATTAACTGGGCATTATATGCGGGGAATGAAGTCATGAGTTGTTTAGAAATGGCAGAGCATTATATTAGCTTTACAGAAGGTCGTTAAAGTTTTTGCTCATCAAACCACTCGGTTTAGGTTAGCAGTGAGGCATCAGTATTATGACTGTTGAAAAAAACGTCAGTATTTTTAAGACAGTCCAAACACTCGATGAAAAAATATAGGTATAGTATTTTGTGATTAAGTTATGATGTTTTGTGGTACTAAACACAATCCTTTATTGACAAAAGCTGAATTATTACCATGGCAATTTAACTTCTCACTTGCGTTCCTTAAATGTCACACTTGCATGAATTTTACAGCTGTCAACATATATTAATCACTACTCTGTATATCATAACACCAGTGTTCCACCCCAGGTGACAAATATAGAGAGAGACTTAACAGTCAGCAGCGGAGCCATAAAATGCCGTTTGCTGGTTCTGCATTTGCAGGTTCAGTGCTTTAATATGACGTAAAAAGGTCAGCTGTAAAAAAGAAGGATATCCAACAAAACTATGCTTGGGGAAAAACATCACTGTTTACTACAGTGTATGAAGCAAGCCCCGCTGCCTAAATATACCGTACATAGCAATAGACCTTTTTCACGGCAGACATGTTGACATGTCATAGTAGGAAAAGCACAGGTGTATTCAAAACCATTAATGATGGCTGCCTTCCACTTAGGAGAGGCCCTGGTGTTGTGCATGCTGACTCACTGAAATAGCTCACTGGGACACTTGATGGAATTGAGCCATTGTTAAGGTTATCAATTTCAGCTGTGCTTTTCCTACTATGACAAGTCCAAAATGTCTGCTGTGAAAGAGGTCCATAGGCACAGCGCTGCTTTGCATTCATAAGAAATAGCAACATCGACTCTCTTGTATCAGCTATATTTGGATACAATATGCAAGCTGTAACATATAAAAATCACTTGAGCACCACAAATGCAAACAGTTATGCAGTTACAGTTTTGCAGTTATCTGCCCTTTTACAGTCTTTGTCTTCACGGTTGTTTGTATACTCAGGTTTTTATCCTAAGCACTGCGTGTCTTTCCTGTCTTTCCCAGAGGTTCACTGAGCTGTCCCCTCCTCCTGCCCAAGGCCTGATACCAAGGTTAGTAGTAGTAGACACTCACTTCTTCCTGCACCAAAGTGATTTCTTATTGATCAAGTACAGCCTGATTTCTAACACTTTACCAGTGGGAATGTTTTCCGTTAGGTGCACCCAGTGAGTTGGGCTTCATAAATAGTGAAAGAGGAGTCCTCTTTATTTTATTGGATTAATGGATCAGGTCCAAGCAGTGGTCTCTGAAGTGGCTCCAAAAAGATCCAGGCCCCCATGTGGTCAAACAACTTCTCACCACCGGAAATGGGAGCACGGTGGAGCCAACGTATCATCAGCAGCTGTCAATCACTCGTGGTTGTGAATTGTGAAACAGTTAGGACTACTATATGAACTGCATGAGACCAATTTTAAGTTATATCTTGTACCACATACAGTAGAAGACAAACACCTTACAAATATGCAATACAAACCTGTCCTCTCACACATCTAAAATGTATACACCATTGTACAACATCAAGTTCAGTGAGTTTTTAAGTGTCAAGTAAGTGATTGTTCTTAACAATGAGATCTCCTAAGGGTCAGCACCTGCAGATGTTCATGTTGTCACTGCTTTTTTTTGCAAGAAATGCCAAGTTGGACACGGACGTTTCGTATTTTCAAGGGACTGTTGATAAGACCGTGTAGAAACTGCAGCTGAAAAGAATTCCAATAGATATGTCACAACACATGTTTCATTGTACCACAACTAAGTGAATAAAAAAATCTGTTCTTTGTGTTTCAGGCAGGGCCTCGGCTCGAGCTTCCTGCCACCAGGAGAGACAGCGGGGCAATGTGAGCCAGACAGCCTGTACTCCAGCAGGGGCCTCTACGCCGATGAGCTGCCCTCCTCTGCCAGACCGCGGCCAGTAGGGGGAACTACAGGTACAGTTGGAAATTGCACACATGCAGACACAAACTTAGCCTCGTGAGACCGCCCTGATCTCGCGAGCTCCAGTTTTCCACTCGCAGATCAGTCTGGCTTCTTGAGATAGAGAAAATTTGGAGCCGTTAGCCAAACGACCGGGCCACTCAGCGTTGGTTTTGAGGCGGGTTAGGTGGTGATAGACAGATGGTTTATCCAATCAGCTAACCAGTATTTTCGGACAGCGGTCCGGGAACCTGAAATGGTGTCTTTTATTCCTAAATTCTCGTTACACAAACGGCAAATATACCGACATGTTGCTTGCTTGCTGAGCTAACGAGCTATGCTTTGCCTGCAGCAGCAGCGGCGGGCTTGTGGTTGTATTTTCATACGCTTCGTGGATCTGATTGGTTGATTTGGCCCGTCTATACTACCAGTATTTTCACCCCTTCCCAAAAGTTCTCCAACGGAAAGTTCCCAGATGGATATGCTGAGCAAATGTGAAGCAATCCATCTGGCGGAGTCAGGTCAACACAAACTGCCCTAAACTCCTTGTCATGCCTCCTAATAGACTTGATGTATATATTCTAAAGTTGTCCATCAAGACCTACAACCTCTACGATGTGCTATCAAAATTAGGTTGTATGTCGACCAAAATCAATGTCAATATGTAAATGAGAATCGCCCACCCTGACCTTCCTCAACCCTGCCGCAGATTCTTCTTCTTCTTTTTCCCTACAAACTTATTTTATACAATTTTTTTATTTTTATTTTTACTACAACATTTTTTTATTTCCCCAACCATGGCATGATCCTGCAGATGAACCATTGTTTGAGGTCCTCATTTTCTGTCGTTAGACAGACAATGGGTCTTTGTAAATTATAGAGAGTAAAGTGTCTTGAGATTACTCTTGTAATGAATTGATACTATAAATAAAATTGAATTGAATTAATACTGTTGAATTCAGATGTAAACAAAGCCCATGGTGTGCCTATGTCTTACTCTCATTTCCACTTCTTACATCTTCATTTAAGTAAGAAATATTTTCATATGAAAAGACAGCATTTTAAGATTGAACACTTGAAGGTTGATGAACTTATTTATTGTCTTTATACAGAGTGTTTGTCTGCGGACAGTTTTTTTTTTTTTTTTTTTTAGATCACTCCTGGATGTGGGCCATGGCGCTGCTCCTTAATACAGCCACACACCTCCACCCTATAAACCTGTCAAACTGCAAGAACCTTGTCTCTCTCTCTTAAATTATTAGGAGCAGGCGTGATGCTGTTGCCATCATGTGACTTACACTAATAGAAATTGGTGTTTACCATATTGAGTGCAGCACAGCACAGAGGACAGAGAGTGCTTTTCAGACTGATTGCATCAAAGTTTGTTAAAGGGGCTGCTGAGGATTGAGTGTTCGGTACTGTAGCTCTAATTGTGTGTGTGTGTGTGTGTGTGTGTGTGTGTGTGTGTGTGTGTGTGTGTGTGTGTGTGTGTGTGTGTGTGTGTGTGTGTGTGTGTGTGTGTGTCTGTGTGTGTTTAGGTGCCCAGCTTCATCATCTTACACAGGTGGGATTGTCCAGCCGGATGAATGGTTACCCAGCAGGCATCAGGGCTGCTCCAGGGCAGAACGGAGGCATTGGCTGGAACCACTATCACGGTGACAATTTCTCCAGGGCAGATCCTGAAAAAGATGCAGTGAGTGAATCCCAGATCGAATTCTGTTCGAGACCAAGGTCTTGTCCTCCATCCATTTAAACCAGAAATAAAATAAAATTGCAAAATGTATTGTTACCGCCTGGCTCAAGGCCCGGCAACAAAAGAGCGGCCACACACAGATAGATCAGTCAAAAAGTAGTTTATTTAACGAATCAGACATGTTAACACAACCTAACTAAACATAAGCTTAAGTCTTTTATTTCGAGTCACACATACACCGCCCTGCTGCTGTAAATTCTCACTAGATCACCAAATGTTGTATCAATCCATGACTGGAAATAGTCCAGCAAAAATGCACTATTCACTCGGTCGTGTAATGTTTTTTTTGCTTAAAAACTACAGCGCCCATTACTTTTAGGAAATGACAAAGCTTTTTATAAAAAATGAAACTATGTATTTTTTACCCAATTTTAAAGATAAACATCTTCAGTAGGAACGAATGGGCTTGGGACTGAGAGCGACAGAAAGTATTATAAGGCAGACATTTTAGGTTTTGATCTTTTTTCGTGAACATAGAATGATTCAATCCTTTAAGTTCTCTGAGTTCTTAGTTGTCTTATAGTGCAATGCTGCTATTCCAGTTCTCTCACACTCTGTAGTCCTGTCACTTGATATTTTTCCTCCTATCTTCTAATTTTTTTTTTTTCCTCCTCTTCTCCCCCTCTCTCCTTTTCTTTGCCCTTCTTTTCTGCCTTCAGTTCCTGGACTGTCCTGACTACTCGTCCTTCTCTATCTTCCAGACGCCCAGAGGTGGTATCAGGGAGCCTTCGGCACCCCCTGTCCACCTAGACACCCCGGGGGTGGGCTATCTGTCAGCCCCACCTCCCCTGGAAACATCTCCTCCCACCCACTCGTCTGCCTCCCTGATCAAGGCCATCAGGGAGGAGCTGTTGCGTCTCTCCCAGAAACAGGCAGCTGTGCCCAGCTACCACAGCTGAAGCCCCGGCCTCCCGTCTGTTGCTCTAACCAGTCACGCCACTGACCGCCTGCCTGCCTGCCTGCCTGCCTGCTTCGCCTAATCTGACATTACTTCCCATGGAAGTCCCCGAGGGTGTACAGCAGAGAGATAGTCCTGCTGAACTGAAGTGAAGAGGTGGCTAATAGAGATTTTTTTTTTTTTTTTTTTTACCTGAAGAGGCTGAACTACTGAATGACAGGATGGTCGTTACAGCTCCTAGACTATTAAGAGTACAGAACCAGATCAGCTGCAGTATGTCAAATCAGAGACAGTGTTATGAAACAAAGAACAATAATAACCGTATACGCTGGACCTTTTTAAAGATGAGTTGACGTGATCATGATGCGTCTGTGCTACACTTTTGATTGTGGATCGGGGAATGATCATGCCAAGTCCTGGCCACTGCGGATCCACGTCCGGGAGTTATTTGAGATGTCTCCGCATTTCTTCCGCCTCCGCATTCCGTATCACAGTTTCATTCTCACGCTGCCCCCCCTCCCCGCTAAGACACGTCATTTTAAGAAATGTCTTACGTTTTCTTAACATTGTTTAAACTACCATACAGGTATTTTTCTCGTTTTGCAATGCAGGCCCTAAACCTCTTCATCACCGTCAGGTGCTACTTCATGTTTTCTGCCATGATGAGCCATGCTATGCCTTGACACTGTGATGTTGTTCACCACTATACTGTACCAGCCTCCAGCAAGGTCAAAGTTCACAGCCAGCGAGTCAGTTCGGACAGTAGACCCAAAGGGGGGCATCCGTAGAGGCTAATAACACTCATTAACATCACCTAGTCTTTCCACAATTACTGCAGTAGAAACAATTAGTCTGAGTTGATATTTGTTTGTGGACAATTTGCATTTATGTCCCCTGTTTTTACTGTATTTATGTTGAGTGGCTAACAGACGGCTAGACAAACATGAAAAATAATGGCCTTGAAATGACAGATAATCTTCAAACGTGACCTCAGAGGCAGGTGTTAGAGCCACAGGCACAAATGTGCTACATAGAACGACTGAAGACTTTCGGTACGTACTTGACAATTAGGGTGTATTGTATTTGGCTGTAGTTTGATGCACTGTATGCAGGCTACTTGGTACAGCTCAGGTCATTCAAAAAGAGATTCCTCACGGACAAATCATCGATGAGACAGTGTGATGGGTCACGTGGAAGAACTGTTAACGAGGGAAAGTCATAGAGACCAGTATTCTGTTCTAACACCAACCTGTATTTACTACGTAGTGAACCACCACCTCTGTTTCATGCAGTATTCAACGGATTCTTTGCCTTTTTGTTAGCACAGAAGGGAGTAAAAAAAATGTGTACTGTATTTGTTGTCATTTATGGTTTACTTCAAGTCATGTTTATGTGCTTTTTAAATTTTTGGATTTACCTTGCCTCATGTACTTTTGTTCACCTTAAATGTCTATTTAGTCATTTTTTTAACATGACCCTCCCCCGACATGTTGTGATATTTTGGGGCCTGAAGTGATATTTTATTTAAATGAAATAAAAGAGAAAAATTATGGATTTCAAAAGCAGGGCTTGAGAATATGTTTCGGAGTGTGTTCCACGTGGTGGATTTTATTAACCTTTTGGCAGCGAGTTGAAACATTCTGCCGATGTTACCAGAGCATACATCCCATTCCTTTTCTTTTGCAATGTGACGTGCCTTTTGGACTCACCTGAACAGATGAAGTACTCTGGATGACAGACGTTCTCTTTGTGTCTTGTTTTACTGTCACTCATTCTGTCACATTACAACAATAGTTCTATAAAAGACGTAAAAAAAAGAATACATTATGGCTTTTGGATCTGTTGGTGCTTCTGGGAGCACCAGGATGAAATTTCATCCAGGTAACCAGGTTATCAAACATTGTCATTGTTGTCATTTGATATGCAGGGTCGATGGGTTAGTGTCTGGTTCTCCATATCACCTCTTGTGTTCATGTTTTGTGTTACCAATCTCACACTGTATGCCTCCACCTGCTGGTTCTGTACTGGAACAACAGCCCATCCACCTGTTTTCATCTTCAGTTCCTTTTTTTTATAATTCTTTTTTGTTGGTGGTTTTTTTTCCCCCCATCTATTTCTATGTCTTGTATTTTGTGAAAATGATCTGTTGGCTGGCCCAACTTCATGTGTGATCGATTGTTGCATGTTTAATATTGTATTTCTTTAGGTTGTTTGTTTTTGTGCATGCTGTTTTCTTGAATTCTTGAAATTCTTGAAATACAAAAGAAACTGTCACTCAATGTGTCCTCGGATTTGAAGTTCATGACCGCAAGTCAGGGTGCGATGTGATGCACCGGCATTGTCTGTGAAAGCTTTTTTTAAATTTCTTTTTTTATTGTCATCTGGGTTCTCACACGCTATTACCATTGCATTAGTAGACCCGACAGTGGCGTCAGTAAAATCAGTATAACTAAACTCCCGTCTCACAGGTGAGGTGAATTTAAATTTTGAGTTGCAAAGCTAAAACAGACGAGAAACACGTCATCATATCCCAGGTCATTCAACGTCAGAGAACTCTTGGCAGGTGTTGTACTTACCACAAACAACCAGAGGGTGTCAGTACATTACAAGAAAACCCAAATCCGCTCTAGTCACAACAAAGACTGCTCCCTTGGCTCTGTGGATGACGTAACCAACTCTCGAGGATGTTTCTAGGAAAAGGGTTGTCTCCATATATGTCAATGGTTGTTTCACGTGTAAACATGTCAGGAAATAATGAAGGGGAATGTGTACGATAATGTCTAATCACTGTCGAGGCAGTGTTTGTGGAGGGTGACTAATTCCATGTTGCTTCTGGTATACATTGGCTATGCTTTGGTCTTCAAATTTTAGCATAAGCAATAATTCAGAAAATAGAAATGCCGTTTTTGGCAATAACATACAATAAAAATGGAAAAAGAGCTTGTGTACGGTAGTAAAAATGTGCCCAGTTACTGGGAACGAGGCAGCATTTTCCCCAAAGTAATTACCGGTACTCTTTGGTGTAATGTGATTAGCTAGGAGTCCTGCTGGGGGTTTATACTTCCCCTTAGTGGTGAAGGAGTACTTGCTGTTCGTATATTGAGTTCTATCTCATCCCATCAGACGTTTCTCCCCTCTAATCCCATCGAAGGATTCAAAGCCACTAAAGTGAAGCAGATAAATGGTCAGCAAAGCTCCTGAACTCACACCGCGGAGGGGGGGGCGGACAGCCTGCACACAACCCAGCACTTATTAGACAGTGCACACACTCGAATAGTCACTGCGTTGGTGTTTACACATCCTGATTGTGTTTATGTAGCGCTCGAATCGGAGAACTTAATCCGGTGTCCGTTTGGACAGCAAGAACGGTTGACTATTCAGGTGATCACTTCCCGCTGCAGCGGTGTCTCCTTGGGTCTGATCTCCTCCCAGTCCTAAGCTATTTATCTCCGCTCTCGTCCATGACCCTGTGAGCCTCCAGCTAGGGCTGGGCGATATATCGATATTATATCGATATCGTGATTTGAGACTAGATATCGTCTTAGATTTTGGATATCGTAATATCGTGATATGACATAAGGGTCTTTTCCTGGTTTTAAAGGCTGCATTACAGTGAAGTGATGTACTTTTCTGAACTTACCGGACTGTTCTAGCTGTTCTATTATTAATGATTATTTATCTAAAATCTAAGTGTGAAGATATTTTGCGAGAGCAACAACTGTCAACTCTAGAATATATCGCCGCAATATCGATATTGAGGTATTTGGTCAAGAATATCAGGATATCTGATTTTATCTATATCGCCCAGCCCTATATCAGAAAACATGGGATGTAGAAATAAGCACTGAAAATGTGTAGAAGAAAAATTTAACAATTTAAAACGTTGGAAAAAACTAAAACAAACCATTATGGAGCTTTGATTTCAAAAAAGGTACTCCTGTTGTTATACAGTATTTATGTTTACATTTTATTGTTATTTGAACAGCTGAGCATTGAACCAGGTGAAGAAACCTGTTTATTATTTATTCATTTGATTTTGCAACTGTTCACTGAAATAGCCGGTTTCTATGAAACTACATGTGACATGCCATATTTGGCTTTGACTTTGACTGAACATTTGCTCTCACTTTGCGGAAAAAATATCGGGATATATATCGTATATCGATATTTGGACTTTTGGTCCATATCGCCCAGCCCTACCGCCAGCACAGAGGACAGCGCTGCATCTTTCAGTGTAATTTCATAGTGATAGTCTTTAATTTCAGGCTTTATTATCGCCTCATCTAAATTCTGCTGCTGTAATCTACGAGTCACTGATTCATCACGTTCTGCATTCCAAAAATATTTTCTCAGCTTTGTCTTTGTACATGCATTTTTGTTGGGTATATTCATGCTGTTAGCTCGGTGTCTTTTTCTCATTCTGTGTCTCTCTTGTCTCCTGCAGGGCTTAAGAGTGTCCTATCCCGTCCTGTCTGGCTGCCCCTGGCCCTCCTTGCGGGGTCACACACACACACACACACACACACACACTCTCTGTCTGTGAGTTGTCCCGTCCCAGCATAGCAAAACAAGAGCACACCCAGGAGTTAATCTGGATCATGACGGTAATTACTGCCCGGGTGTCCAGCCTGTAGGAGGCTGCGGGGAGGGTGGGGGTATGAAGAGGAGGGAAGCACTTGTCCACTAAGGGAGGAGTCAAATAGGCAGTTCTTCTACCCACTGACCTTGGAGGAAACTTGGGAGGGAAGGAAGGAGGGTGGGAGAGAGAGAGAGAGAGAGAGAGAGGAACGAGAGAAAACAGAGAGCGAGGCAGAGCAGAGCCAGGCATTAGCATACTGACAGAGTTCCAGCACTGCAGATCTCTCTCTCTGTCTCTTGTTATTGTTTTTTAGCCTGTCCGTAAAAGACAGGAAGACAAGGAGAGCAGGGAGGAGGACGAGTGTGAAACAAATCCTGTGTGTGACGGATGAGAAAAGAGGATATCTGCCTTTTTCACTGGTCCCAGCACAGAATTCAGAAGCCACTTGTGAGTAGACAT
This sequence comes from Perca flavescens, assembly GCF_004354835.1. Lineage (NCBI taxonomy): Eukaryota > Metazoa > Chordata > Actinopteri > Perciformes > Percidae > Perca > Perca flavescens. The sequence continues at coordinate 12,505,563 of NC_041338.1, read as the reverse complement.
TCAGTGTGTGTGTGTGTGTGTGTGTGTGTGTGTGTGTGTGTGTGTGTCACATCTCAGGAATGTATGGATGCAATAGGAAGAGTTTGTCAACCGGAGCAGGCAGGGATGTCTTTCCACGCTGTTTGTTATTGTAACTAAGGTAACGGTTTGTTTTCTCCATCGTGGAAGTGACTGAGCTTGATGCAGTCTAGTTGCAGACATTTGTGTGCTGTGTGTGTAAAGTATCTGTGTGTGTGTGTGTGTGTTTGTGCTGTGTGTAAAGTGTGTGTGTGTGTGTGTGTGTGTGTGTGTGTGTGTGTGTGTGTGTGTGAGAGTGTGTGCACTTGGCCAGCATAGCACGCGCTGTTCCTCCAGCTGCCTGTCAGAAACAGACATTCCTGTGGTTTGATGACAGTGAAGGAGATGAAGTATTTTTGTATCATAACGGCTGTATTTCTTATTGCAGTAGGAAGACGGGGTCCTCGCCCTCCTTGTTTACCAGCATGGGGTTTTTTTTTTTTTTTTTTTTTTTTTGTATTATGCAACGCTCTGCATGCCGCGTCGTTACACAGCATCAGAGTTGCTGCCTATGAATCAATGTCAGCAGGACAGGTTGGCTTACAGAGACACTGCAGCAGCCAGGCATCTTCTGCAGCATCCAGCTATGTGCCAACTGGCACCGCTGTCCCCACCCCTCTCCCCCAGGGATGTCACCAGTCCTCCCTTTTCCCTTTCAGAGTCTCACTTGTGTATATGAATTTGAACACAGGGAATGGAGCGGTTGCAGTTTGATCCAAACGCGACACATTTCTCATCCAATGCTCTGCTGCTCGGTCATCTTTTTCTTCTCCTTTAATGTCCAGTGGTGATGATGTCATTGCAGCTCCTTTTAACTGTCTAAACGCCGCCCCCCCCCCCCCACCGCCCCCTTCCTCTCTCCCATCATTATTGCAGGTTATCTTTGCTCTGTAATTGGGTCATTTTCTGGAGACGGGGTTGTAAGAGCTCGATTTCCGAGCTAGACGTGCAGAAACAAAAAGGTTGTGAGATCAAGGTTATATTTTGCCCACACGTGTATTATGCCACGAGCAAAACACATCTGACGTAACCGAGAGGAGGAGTGGAACCCCCGGCGTCGTCTGTTGAAAACGGATGACCGAGCAGCTGTGGGAGACAGGAGTGAAGGTTAAGGAAGGGTAATGAAAAGAATACGATGGTGGGGTATTTTTGCCCCTGGCTAGTGCTGCCCTACTTGCTGCTGCATGATGCAGAACTATATTTTCTCTGAGGTCAGAACCAAAAGTAGCAGCTTTTACTGCACCATCACACTATGGTAGGGCTGCTTGATTATGGAAAAAAATCCTAATCGCAATTATTTTGGTCCTCACGATTATTTAACACGACTACTCATTGACTTTTGGAAAGATGTTGCATTTGTTAAACTTAAAAAAAAAACAGTGGAACAGTTAAAGAGACCCTATTATACTCCTTTTCAGCGTCATATTTGTACTCTACACACTAGAATAGCTTTACATGCTTTGATGTTTAAAAGACATGTTATGTCTATACGTCCCATTGCTTCAGCTCCTCTGCCTGAAACACTATGGGCCCTGTCTTGCACCCGGCGCAGCCCGGTGCAAAGCCCGACGCAAGTGTCTTTGCTATTTTAAGGCCGCCCAGCGCCCGCGTCGTTTAAATAGCAAATGCACCTGCACCCATCTTTGCGCCCATGGGCGTGCTGGTCTTACAGGGAGGTGTGTTCGGGTGAATTCTTGGCATATTGCTATCTTGAGGCAGCGGAAAGTTAGCCTGGAAATCCAGACCCAAATCCGAAAGATTAAGGGTCTGGCAATGAGTAATGAAAATGGCCCAACTCAAGGGGCGGCACCAAGCATGCATTTGAAAATCTCACTGCACGCAATTAGATAACACTACGACCAATCACAACAACCACCAGTGGGTTTTCACTAAGCCCCATATGCTTAACTACCAGCGGAGCTAACTGGTAGATTAAACTCTCGCCGTATCTGGTCGGCAAAACAGCAAAAACGTCCTTCTCGCACAGGAACGATTCGAGCGCCGTCTTCTGTTCCTCTTTTAGATAAAACGCCAAGTCTAACTCGTTCATTGTAGCGGCCAAAGTGGTTTCAACTACTGGTGTTCATCCTTAAGCCATCTTGCAACGTTTACTAATGACTTTGACGTTCTGTTTAGCCTCTGGCCCGCCTACATCAGATACACCAATGTGATTGGTGCAGCTCGGCTACAAGGGCATAGTTAATGAGCATCATTTATGAATGCCAGAGTGGCTCGCTAAGCAAATTCAAATTGTGCTTTCGCGAGAACTCTGGATTTCCAGGGTAGCGGAAAGTGATCGCGCCATTGACAAACAAAAACCTGGTCTAAAGTCAATTTATTTTAATAAATAATAATTTTTGTTATTTTAACAGTGCATGCGCCTAGGTTTATGCACAGCGCACGCACACTATGCTTGTTACATACACACAGGGAAGTGCAGCAGCACACAAACATGCAAAAAATTACAAATTAAAAATATTACGGTGAAAATACGGCATCATAATAGCAATGCGCCAAGGTCCAAACGCGCCTGGCTTTTAAAGGGAATGGGAGATGATTGGTTTATTGCATGTTACACATGAATTAATGAAGACACTAAGTACAACCCTTTTGAACCATGCGCCCGGCACACAGACCCTTTTTTCCGCCGCCAAACTAGGAAAAGTGGATTTGGACACGCCCTAAACGCACCTGCGCCATGCGCTTCATGCCGTTACTTAAAGGCTGATTTATGCTTCTTTGTCGAATCGCCGGCGTACCCCCACAGAACCCTCTGCGTCGCCACAAACCCCTCTCCGAGCCCTCCGCCGTAGCTCGACGTGCACCCCAAAAAATGTGTAACTTTGCGTCGAGGCCACGCAGACCGCTAGGACTGTGATTGGTCAACTGGTCCTGTGTGTTGATAATCAGTGTTTCAGGCAGCCTACTGTGGGGAGTAGCAACATGCTAGTTCACTGACATAAGCTTTGCAAATAAACTCAGACATATTTTGGTTACAATGACGGGGTTATCCGTTTGTAAAGTCAGTGACGTTTTGAAATTACTTCTTTACTTACTTTACACTTCGCCAGCAAGCAGTACTTTGTGGATAGTTTGCTTGCTAACATAACATAAACTGGCTGGCAGACACCTCGCAAATAACCTCAGCCTTATTTTCTGGTTACAGTAATTAGGTCGATGGATTTATATTTCTCGATACTTTTTACAAAATCAAAGCAAGAAAAGGCCGAACAAATAATATTTTAGCATGACAGTCTATGGGGTTTGCCATTCTGAGTACCGTTTCGGTGGTGAGCGACACAGACAGACTTATCACCCCCTAGCGTTATGGCGGTGAAATGCTCTGATTGGTCAGCTGGCCCACTCTGTAGTGATTGGTTAACCAAATTCAAACTAGCCACTGGGCAGGCTGTGCTTGCTCATGCAGCACCTATGGGCAGCATATGAAAAACTGGGCTGGCATCCTCAATCAGTGACATCACTAATTAAGGAATTTTAAAAACGGGAATGTAGCCAAGCTGTTTTCAGACAGTTGAGAAAAAGTGCTGTCTGTGGGAGAGAAAGCTCCATTTGGAGTGAAATGGGTTTTTTTTTTTTACTTTACACATCTATTACATACCCCAAAAAATGTATAACACACTAAAAGACGAAAAAAAAAAAAAAAAAAAAAAAAATAATAATAATAATAATAATAATAATAATAATAATAATAGGGGCTCTTTAAACAAATGTACAGTGTAAACACCTTTAACTTCATTCAGAACCTAGACAAAATAAGAGTTTACTTGCAAAAAGTAACATGCTAAATAATAGTTTTTCCCGATTTCATTGTTTTCACGTTAGGAGCCGAAATCCATTAAAATTTGAATAGTTGCACAGCCCTACACTGTGGTGTGTCAGGTCAGGTAACTCTGGCTTACACAAACTCTTTCGCCTCCTGTCACCATCTCTGTCCTCCCGGTCACTGTGCAGGTTTATCTCTGTCTCCCTCCCCACCAGGCTCTACTGTATCAGAAGACACAGAGAGATATTGTGCTGTGCTGAGTAGGAGGCAGCGCTCATGTGATGTTCAAAGGGGAGGGGGGGGGGTGAATAGCTGTCATTCATAAGAAGGGGGCCCGTTTGCTCGGCAGCTGCCCTCCGCTCCGACTTCAGACACTGATCCTGCCAGTCAGCTGCTGCCGGCCTTCTTCCACAGCCGAACTGTTGTCCCCTCGACCACAGGGTTTGACATATTAAACATGTTTGTTGTGCTGTGATGAGGTGTGGCAAATGGGATTAAATCCATGTGATGAAGTGAGAATAAGCTCTCACCGTGTTAAAATCTAAATATCTGAGTAGAAATTGTAATTTATACACAATTACTTATTTACTTTAGCCTGTATTTCTCCAGAAAATGTGCAGAAAGGTTTCTGGTGTCTGATAAGGACACGTCATCTGTGAAAGTAGAGCCATACGGGGAAAGTTAATTACTATACTAAATTCAAAGCAAGCAGGAGAATCATTGTAGATTTTTCATTTTATAGAATGTAGTCTTAAAACTAAAAAAGAAATACGGCAATCAAGTGTTCACAACGCACCCTTTTGCACACTATATGTAGTTCAGTGGCAGAGGTATTTTGTTAAACTTTATAAAAGCGGCCCGGTATGCTGCATCCGATCATCTGACAGCGCTAATCCCCTGTTGGCAGACACTGGATCTCTCTGCACTGCTGTCCTGCAGACCTCCGCCTCTGGATGTTTTCAGAGCAGTCAGCAGCAGTAGCAGCAGAATGCAGCTCTGGCAGGACAAGCCAGGCATCTGCTAGTGCGAGTGTGTACATGGGGAGAGGAGACTTCTGCAGGATGAACAGTGAGACCATTTCCACGTAGTGCATTTGACCCGTCTCCTGCATCAGAACTGTACTTTTGTAAATGAATTGCTCTTGGGAGGTGTCCACAAGTGCAACAGCAGTGCAGAAAGAGGCAAGTTGGAAAGTGTGTTTGTCAAACCCTTCATATGGAGTGAATGAGAAAAGGGCAACACATTCTTAAATATGTTTTTCTATGCATGTACAACACATGCAGTCCTTGTACAGTCCGTTTACATTCCAAAGTGCTCCAGAATTGGTGTTTTTCTTTTGAGCTGTACGATAATCAGCAGATAATCCTGTTAAGCTATTATTTCTCTAATAGCTTTGTTTTGGTCAGCAGATGGACACTGCAGGGGTGTGTTTTGTCTGGTCTGGCCGTTCCATTGTACAACGGTGTTGACTGCACAGCTGACCTGCACAGTATTGTTTATGACATGTCATTTGTCTTTTAGTCCATGTTCTCAAAATGTAGCTTTTGTTAAAGATTTCCTGGGTATTTGCGGAAGTAGATATTTTATAACCTGACTCCGCCAGATGGATTGCTTCGCATTTGCTCGGCATATCTGTCTGGGAGCTTACCGTTTTGGGAAGGGTTCGAAAATACTGGTTAGCTGATTGGATAAACCATCTGTCTATCACCAGACGGGCCAAATCAACCAATCAGATCAAACTCTTGCCCAAACCAGTTGGGAGAAGAGCAAAAACATCTTTTCCTCCAAGAAAAGCCTCCAGTGCCGTTTTTTTGCTCTTCCTTCAATAAAGGAATACTTTCTAATTCGGATAAAACGTGTGCGATAGCCACGCTCATCTCATCCGTGGAAGCTGCCATGTTGTTTAGACTGAACAGTCGCTTCTCGTTGCGTCACACCTAAACCCGCCTCAAAACCAACGCTGATTGGTCGGCCGTTTGGCGAACGGCTCCAAATTTTCTCTATCTAAAGATGCCAGACTGATCTGCAAGTGGAAAACTGGAGCTCGCGAGATCAGGACGGTCTCACGAGGCTAGATATTTTATTGTTGTAGCACAAAAGTATCAATGCTGTGACCCCTGCAGACCCAGTGTGGACAGGCTTTAATTTAACAGTGCTCTAGAGATTAACTATAACTTCTGTTTCTGATGACATCTAAGGAACAAACACGGTCCACTCTGAAACAGAGTTATTAACATTCTCAGCGTCTCCGTCCATCTTGTTTCCATCAGACAATTTGCTACCCATCACAAACGACTGCACGAATACAACATTGCGCATTTTCATTCTCATCTGAAGCGGATTATCTTGGGTCTGTGCATGGTTTATGAAAACTCCATCCTGTTTAACAACTTGTTTTTGGCCTCCGTGTTCCTCCTGAGCTGGAAGTTAGAGTTGTATCTTAACTCATCAACAGACAGTGAACCGCAGTGTGCTGTGGTCAGCATACAATGAAGGACCACTGGCGAGAATAGAATGGAAAACTGAAAGGGTTGAAATCTCTGTTTTCTGTGCCTATAATCCTCCAGATTCAACACCTCTTCGGATAATCTGTCAACATGTGTTGTTTCTTTTGAAAATATCTGAAAACCTCACCAGGTGGGTTTGATTTTGGATATGAGGCCAGTTAGAAACAGGACTTTTGGGGTTACTTTCTGGTATCTGGCAGTCAAAACACTTGGTTAGCTGTCAGCAGCCAGCAAGTTAATGAATTTAGCAAGCACAGAATTGTATTGGTAACCCTCTATAAAGAGCTTTTCTCGGCCTCAGGTTGTATATATTTACATACATTAATATAAAATGATAGGTTATACGTGCAGTTTAGTGTCACAAATTATTTTCCAAAAAGTGAGTGTCCCAAAGCTACAGTCTGTGGGATTATGACTGAACGCCTCTAAGGCAGAATCTCTCCCAGACGGGCCCTCGATTGGGTACGGGTGAGCAGAGCCATTCGCGACCGGAAAAGCGCCGTAGCCTAGTGTTTATAAAATGAGTTTTGAGGGGTGGGTGTTATACAAGTAGGCCTAGTAGGCTTATCGGGATTTATTTAGGCTACAGTGTAAATTGTGACAACTGTGTGTATTAGTGCCGTGAAAAATGTTTTTCATTCTGTTTCACCACAAAAACTCCACCTGAAGCCGTCTATCCCTCTTTCCAGACGCACCAGTCGCGCTTGGCGATGGCCAGCGGTGCACTCCATCGCATTCGCGATTAGACGACGTCTCGCCAGCCACTCCAAAGTCGCTGTCGGTGTGGCGAGTTCGGGAATTAGCCTCGTTAAATTCCACTCCTCCCCCTTACTTTGATCGTCATTGAGGACCTCGCAATTTGCCACAATCGTTTCCGAAGATGGGGTCCCCCTGCCATTGTTTCGCTTGTAAATAATGCTCTTTTGCAACAACATTGATTACTTACTATAAAACACCAGTTAAACAGCACAGGTGGTTTACCAGGTTCATAATTAATTAAGGACATTGTATGGGGAATTAGTGACACTAAACTGCACGTATACCAAATGATAGATAGTGTTGAGGTCTGTCAGGAATAATGGCAAGGTTTGGACCCAAAATGCAGAATGAAGAATGTATTGCCAAACTTACAATGAAAGGTGTCCATGGATAGGCAGGCAAACATGAAAACGATGCAAGACACCGAGACCTGAGACAAGGCAAGAAAACACAGAGAGTACAGAAACAATGTTCCGACATGAGACAAAGACAGCCCAGAGACTAAATACACAGGGTGTAGACAGGTGACACTAGGGATCAGGGACAGGTGAAAAAATCAGGGTGAGGCAGACAATCACAAAAGGCAAGAAAACACAAGGCAGGAAGTAAAACCAGAAACAGAGTACAATGTGCTATACAAATAAAGCTGCCTTACACAATAAAACAGGAAACAGAACATACACAACCATGACAAGATAGTATGAAATGAAGATTCCTAACAAATCAGAACCAGAAACGCAAAAATGCACGTAATAGCTCAATACACTGATTTATTTAGATTTTATATTTTTTTATTTTCCTCTTTAACAGATTTCTTCGCTGTAACAACTGAACGGTCCATGAGCTCATCACTATAGGGACAGATAGTCATTGTTGTTTCCATACCCTGCCCCACTAAGTCAGTCATGGCTCTTATCAGATTTTTGACTCTAAAGGACTTGAGTTAGGTGTTCCACTTTCATTATTTCATTCTTCATTCTAATTCTTAATGTATGAATGTTGTCTTTGGGAAATTGACACTTGTTCAGGACACGCTAAAAGAGAACAAGACATTTACACAACTGAGTGACGTAGTCTAATGAAAGGCAAAAAAGATAAAATCATAACTACTGGAGATATTTTAAAGAATTGACAGTTTTCTCTGTTTAAAAAAAGAAATAACAGCTTTCCATTAATATAAAATAGTGGCCTGATGTTTAATTATGAGCTGCATGCTCATGGGACTGTACAAGAAACATATGGGCACCACATGTGATACGCTGCTGACTTCTGTATCAGATTTCTATTAAAATACACATGGAACATCCACAGAAACACTGTGGATATGACAAACATGTTTGATTTAGAACAATGACACACACAGGCAAAAACAACATGAACCATGACTGTGACTATACAATGCCCTGTGTGAGAATGCTTGTGCATGTAAACAAAGTCAACAAAGACACACAAAAAAAAACATTCTAAGCCGGTTGGAGTTTTATTCTCAGAGGCTGTGGTGTTTCCAATAGACAAAGACACATCTGCTGTAGTTTAGATCACAGTCTGTTGGAGAGATCCAGTTCCAATAGATCTCCTACTTGGTCAGATGTGTTGTCTGCTACCCGCATGTCCTTTGTTTACAAATGATCCCCCAAACCTATTTCAGATATGGGGGCTTTGGCAAGAAAGAGGTCAGATGGCAGTATGGCTCGAAGAATGTGGCAGGTTTGGGCACATTTGTAAGTAATGAAAACATTGACACAGTAATAGATCATTTCATCTGACCTCCATGCTAACTCTAGATCATAAAGTAGGTTACGTAGTGTAAAATGAGAACAAGCAGCCCTTAGTTATACAGTAGTTAGCCCAAATGTGACAAGAGGCTGGTAATATTTCCCAGGTATCCAAAACTTCACGGCTCTACAGTAGCCTTAATCCTGCACACTTGGCTGGCACACTTTGGCGGGACTCTCCGTGAATGACAAGGCAAAGGCCACCTGTAGTCCAAAGCTAGCAAGTGCTGTTTCTATCACTAGGGTTGATTCTCAACAAAAATCTCCCAAATCTGGCAGCTATGGGACCGGAGCCAGTGTTGTTTCAAAGTCTGTATCACCATCGATTTGTTTGCCCCTTTACCTTAACAAGAGCCCAACCTACCCTGACCCCAATTAATTGTGGCTGTGACACTTATCATAACCATAACCTAACCCCACCACGAAGGGCAACACTACAGGAAACACATGGAGGCAGCAGAAAGACTGTGACACAAAACCAGCTCACATTTGGTCCTTTGGTGCTAAAACACAGCCGGCTACACCAACATACAGCTGCAGTTGGTCCAAATCTGTTAGCTGGGTTATATTCAATTTGGTAAAGTTCTGTGAAGTTTCAGCAGACTGCTTTTCTTGTTTATTTAGGATGTCCTATTGGTTGGCAATGATGAGAATGTGCATATATTTATATCAATGTGAGGTGAATATATGGTTACTCACCAGGTTTCAATGAATTATTGATGAATTGTATTCATTAAAGCTGCACTACTCAATATTTTTTATGTTAGCAATGGATCAGTAGCCATTAGTAGAAGTATTTTTATGCGCATTTTATAGTATCGCTTTAAAGCTGTATGGAAACAGAAAAATTATATTTTATTAATAACACTTTTTGTTTTTACGCTAGCTTGAGGTGGTTTTTGCCTATGTCAGAAAAGAGTTGATGCGTTAAATGAGATATAGAGATTATTTAGCCGAATGTGTTCTGACATTTAACTCACATGACTAGATCAGCTGTCGGCACCTTCTCGAAAATTCCCATACCTTGTCTTTGTCTCTGGACAGCATGAAACATGGCCAATACCAGTTGACATGGAAAAACAATTAAAACTTGCCCAAGTGAACCAAATTTCTGAAGACCTCTTAATTCTTCACCTCGTAGATGTGTTAGATGGCCATGGCGTCTAGTTTTGTGTCCGGCTTGCAACCTCTACTTCTTCTACTCTGTTTCCTGGCGGATTACGGCCATGCGGAGCATATAGCGCCAACTTCTGACAAAACTACGCTGGAGCCTGGTTTATTCGCTCTATACCCGGTTGATGGAAACGCGCCTAATTCCCATTTCTTTTTTTGATGTCATTGAGCTTAGTGTTTTGGTTGTACAGCCCTTAATCTAAGAGTTTTGGTTGCAGAAGACAGCTATTTTTGGTTAAAAAAAATCTAAAGTTACCTGCCTACCACAAAACAGCAGTAAACGACTAACTGGTGAACATAGTGAAGCATTTAGCAGCTAAAGAACTGGATATTTTTCTCAGGAAATGGAGGAGACCAAAAATAGCGCTAAAAGGATAATCCATTTTGTGTATTTGTCCAGAAACACAATTCCAAACGAATGCTAGAGGCTTCATGTCTGCTGGATGTGTAAATATGAAAATGTTTTGCTAGCACGTTAGCCATAACAACTTTATAAGACGATGTCAGTTTTGTGTTTACAGCTAGTTACGCTGCCCCCAAGTCATAAAGCCAAAGAAATACAAAAAACATTGCAGCTTCAATTACTTTCTTTTCAAAAATATGTATGACTGTGTGTGTGTGTGTGTGTGTGTGTGTGTGTGTGTGTGTGTGTGTGTGTGTGTGTGTGTATATATATATATTGCTGTCTGTGTGTTGCAGCAATCTGTACTGTACTTGTAGCCTACTTTATGTGAGCACAGGTAAAATTGCATAAGTGTGTGATTGTGCTTGTGTCTGGAGTAGGTCAGCAGGGAGTAAAGATCAGAGGCTTACGGGGCAGAGAGGCAGAAAACAGGATACGGCAGCGCTGAACATGAGAAGAGCGAGAAGGAATGAGTTACACGCCTCAACACATACACAGACCAGGGGGTGTTGGCATTAAGTCAGACATGGGGTCAAAAGTTCATAAATAGATGCAACACACATTTGGACGTATGATTTATGTCCACACAACAGAGAGGGAAGCGAGTCCCAACTGGACTTCGCTGCAGCTGTCTCCCTGGTTCTTCTTCCCAATCCCACCAGGATCAACTTTCAGACAGGCGGTGTGTCAGTCACACATCAACCAGAGTCACCAAATTATAAAACAAACTTTCAGTAGTAATACTATAGTAGCCTAACCCTCAGATTGATAAATATCACTACTGAGGTTTTGACACAATCATACCAATAATACTATGTATTGTTAGAGATGCTTGTCCCTTAAAGGTCCCATGACATGGTGCTCTTTGGATGCTTTTATATATACCTTAGTGGTCCCCTAATACTGTATCTGTATGTGAATTACAGCCACTAGAGCAAGTCCCACAATGAACTTTCCTTAGTATGTACAATTTCTGTGTCTGAAGCTATTGAGGAGGTGAGAGGGAGGGGCAAGGTAGAGGGTGGGGGTGTGGCCTTGACCAATTGCCACTTTTCTCGTTTGAAAGCCATGATGTCTCTCTCTCATGGGTGGGCCAAATTCTCTGGGCGGGCAAAGCAGAGAAAGGGGAGGTAACCTTGCTTGTTATGACCTCATAACAAGCAGATTTCAAAACGGCTCATCTGAGCTTTCATTTTCTCAAAGGCAGAGCAGGATACCCAGGGCTCGGTTTACACCTATCGCCATTTCTAGCCACTGGGGGACCATAGACAGGCTGGGGGAACTCATATTAATTAACTATTTATTAATGTTAAAAAACCTCATAAAGTGAAATGTTCATGCCATGGGACCTTTAAGTTGCCTTCAAACAAGTAAAGCTAAAAAAACTTGGAGGAAAGAACATCAGCGTACATATTTCGCAACTTGTCAACTCTGGAATACGATGAACATGACCTCACTTAAATGCACCTTTATTACACTGACACTAAAGGAACCTGGCATGAAGCATCACATTACTGTAAAAGTAATTTACTTTAAGCAGTTTGTCATTAAGTGGTCCTAGCAACACAAAGAAATAAAAAATGTAATTCATATTATTTGCCTGTCCTTACAGGCAAATCCCAGAGTGTTTTTAAAGTGGCTTTTGAAAAGCAGCCAAAGAATGTCAAAAATCATTTGTCATCATTTGTAGTCATTTGTATTCTTTCAAATCTTTATAATACAAACAGATAAAACAATTCTTATTTTTCACTCGCGGCTGACTTGTGTGTCCTTCTCACTTTTCTCATCTTGGGCTGGGTTTCTTCATCAAAACAGTACTAAACACACACTCACGTAACCTAGTAACCATCCAAAATGACACAACTGACTGGTGGACTCATGCATATAAGCTTGGCAGGGGACAGTGCCGTTGTAAAGGCCTTTAGTGATGAAGAGTCCCAATTGAATACTGGATTAAAGAAAGCCTGTCTGACAGGGGTGGGGATTCCAGCTGGGCACTCATGCAGGTTCCATACCCGAGGGACAGGCCGAGCGTGAGCAGCTCTTGGTGGGAGAACAGCAGGGATTGTACAGAGAATAATGTTCATCCCATTTTCATAATTCACATCTCTGTACTTGTACTTCCTTGAACCGGTTGAGTTTCGGCCAACCTGCCACATGGATTGCGGGAATCTTCTTTTCCCCAGATGTTTTCTGTGTAAAGTCCTATTGAGTGTGGTTGGGTATTCTGGGTGTGGTTGGGCTCTGTTTTATTCTTGGCTTCAGTGAATTTTTCCTCAGCAAGGGGACAATGGGTTCACTTAAGCTACAGTACTTAACAGTGTGCACTGCTACAACCCTACCTGCTTGTCCTATATTGACCTTAAAGATGCAGTAGGTAAGACTTATTAAACTAACTTTCTGTCATAATTGTTGAAACTGACCCTATGTGTCAGTAGAACTACATGAAGCAGGTAATTCAAAAAAGATCTGGCTCCTCTGGCACCACCTACAGCCTGTAGTGCGATTTGCAAAAATCCATCGCTCCCGGTTCAGATGCACCAATCAGGGCCAGGGGTGTGTGTCTAACTGCATGTCAATCACTGCTCATGAACACAAATTCATTCTCCCTTGTGGGGGGAGGGGCTTAGGAGGCCGTTTTGGGCTTTAGCGGAAAGAGGGGAGGGACTGAGGAGTTGTCGATGTTCACATTTTTTGGCTAAGTCCTGGATCTTCACAATCCTACCTACAGCACCTTTAAGTTATAACAGGGTGACACATGGTAACCCGCTAACTCACACATGACCACAGTAGAGATGACTACAGGCAGAGATGTGGACTGGAGACTTGGACTTGAGTCGACTCTAGTCACCATTTTGATGACTGCAGTTAATGAATCGAGACTTGACTTGAGGCATGATAACTCGGATGACTTTTGTGTATTCATAAGTTTGAATGTTAGCTGTTAAATATGAAATAATACAATTTAATGTCACATTCCTGTCTGACTATCAAGTATGCTATGCAGCAGCAGCAGTGCAAACTGTGAATCATGATTGGATGACTCAAAAAGCTCCCCGGTATGTGATTGTCATGATCGGATGAATTGAAACTCCTTGCTATGGCAACACGAAACATCGATCATCAATAAATAAATATAAATATAATTAACACCATCAGCTTTATTTTGGGTGTAAAAAATAAGTGACTTGATTTGGGAATTGACTTGCCTTAATTAAATACTTGACTTGACTTGACATAACCTGTGACTTGACTTGCCCAAAAAAAAAAAACTCAAGACTTGGACCAAAAGACTTGAGACTTGCTTGGGACTTGAGCAAAGATGACTTGGTTACAGGATTTGGAGTTACTCAACTTGCTGTTCCACACCCTCACCGGATGACAAAATGATGGGATGCCTGCTAAGATGAGTGTTGTTCTTTTGGGTGAAATCCAACTTGTATACAGGACATGTCACTGTAATTATGTTCGAGCATTCAATCTAGCTGCATGCCACCGTGGCCCCTATTTGATAGATGAAGCATAATGACTTAAACTAAAAGGAAAACTGTTACCGTTATGTACGGTGAATATAGCAACCTTTGCTTGCCTCTCTAAATGATAAACTCTGTGGTTTATTGGGACGGGGGGGCTGACATGAGGTCACAGCTAAGAGCTGATGTCAGGACAAGAAATTCAAACCAAATGTGATTCACACACACACACACACACACACACACACACACACACACACACACACACACACACACACACACACACACACACACAATCTTAAGGTGCTTACATTTACCAGAAATGCACAGCTCATAGAAATGGCAAGGCTCTCATGCCAATATACTGTCCACCTACTAAAAATGTGTACTAAAATACTACTTTTGGTAAATTGATAAAGAGATGCCAGTTTACCAGTTTGCTTTGATTTAGTTGTTCATGTGCATCTGATTGCATTGTCAGATGTTGCTTCATTTTTTCTGGATTGGAGTTTGACTCAAAATTAGCCTTAAGTATTTGTCCTACGGAGCCAATATGCAGAAACTAGGCTACATGTATTATTTGGCATCTGGAAATTATTATGCCATAGAAATATAAGTTATGAAAAAAACAGCATGTAAAATGACAATCTAGAAGCCACCATCCATCGCAGTTAGCCTAACTGCACTTTCTACGGCAGTCAGCCAACTAGCTTAAGCAAGCTGATGAGATAGCCACTGTCCGGATAGCCAAAGATCATATTTCAAGACTCATAGTAACCATAATCATGACTCATCATTTGCTTTAGATTCATGCCAGCAATCATTTCAGAAGAGAACGCATCATATATGTATTTTAAATCTACCTTATTTCAGAATAGCTCACTCTTGAAAAAAAAAATATTTTGTGTCGCTTTCAAACACATAATTGCACAGAAATGCAGTTTACATACATCATTTCTAGATGGTTTTAATAGGCCTTTTCTCACTAAAATGCTTGTTTTATAGCCTCACTGAGCCATGTTCAGTATTAATGTATCCAGGCACACTGCAGCAACCCAAATGTGCCAGAGGCCCTTCAGATCAAAGTAATATTTCATACTTTCGTGCCTCATGAGGAGCCAAGTCTGTAGAGCCTCATCAGGCCAAGAAGAAAAGCGGACATGACACACATGGCCTCTTCAGTGAGGTCATGCCTCAACTCTGGGATTATCAGAATACCTGGACTCTGACGTGATTCTCTCTTCTCTCTCAGCTGCATTTTCAGTCGATCTGTTTTTCATTTTTACAAATAGATACATTTGGCTGCAATGGTGTTGGCATTGTGCGTGCATAACACTTGCTGACTGCATAAAGAATTTGTTTCAAGTTTATAGGATCTTTTAACTTCCTACAAAGCTATTTATGTTGTAATCCGGCCACAAAGTTTTCAACCAAAATGTAGATGTGTACATAGCATTTGTCTTCATTTAGAACGGGTTTTGCTTTTTTAGCGCTAATAATGGAGGGAGCTGTGCCAGCATTTAGCCTTTCAAAGGCCTCATGCTCTCAATAGAAACGCCACACATATTATTCTCCATGACCTAATTTAAATTGAGAGCATTTGTCTTTCTTGATTAAATGAACTTGTGTAAACTAGGAAGTACTCTTATTTAACACCCAGGCTTTTTCATATCTCAGACTCTTACTTGATCGGTTTAAAGTCTTAATCTATGCATTCCTTTTCTTGCTTTGTTTTCTAGTGGTGTCTTTGGTGATAAATAGTCATGATTGTGGTGTTTTGGCTTCAAGTGATGGCCCTGTTGGTCCGTCAATCATTTTGTACAGACATTTAAGGTTCCCAGAGGATGAATCTTAATGACTTTGGTGATCCCCTGTCTCTATATCTAGCCCAACCACTAAGGTCGACATGTGTTGGATAGATTGGCGTGAAATTAAGTACTGACATTCCCCTAAGGGTGAACTGTACTAACCTTGATGATCCTTCACTTTTCATGTATGCCAGCTTCAAGTCAAATTTTTTAATTTGTTTTATGACCAAAACACCTGCATAACTTCCCCATCAGCCTCAGTGTGTTTAGTAAATGCTAGCATGCTAACACACTAAGATCGTGAACATGGTAAATATTTTACCTTAAAGGTCCAATGTGTGGCAATTTCTCCCATCTAGCGTTGAGATCATAATATCGCAATCAACTCTCTCGCGCCATGCAGTTCAAAGTACGTATTACAGCTACGGTAGACCTTCACACTTTTTTCTGATGAGGCTGGTCTCTTGCTCTTTTCAATATCCTTTTTCTTTTTGTGGGCAAAGAAGAAGACTCCTGTTCCTGAAATTTGGATTTTGAATATGTGTGGTCCTCCAGGTTTCCTTCTTCAAACTTGCCAGGTGCTGGGAAGCTACGATACCCATCAGCAGCATTAGCAGCACCTGTGAGTTTATCATGTAACAGCAAAAAACACGAAAAGCGGAGCAGTACGTCCTGTATGTCCCTTACCGGCTAACGTATTTCAAGATGGCGCATGAATATGGAGCGTCTACCCCAGCTCATGCGAACGCAAATGTAAAATTTCAAGCCAATAGCGAGCGTTTACAGGAAGTACAGCCAAATCAGCATGGCTGTAGACACCTGCCAGAGGCTACCAGTGCTGTGTCTTTCTGTAAGGGTCTTTTTTGGTCTGTTAAACATTGCTGAGATTATGTTAACCACCTAATCTGGCTCTCAGTGGTTAGTTGAATGTGGTTCGCTAAATGTTTCTATCATCATGCCCCAGATTATCCCTTCAGATCTCAGTAGTAGGTATATGTTGTAGGTGTTGAGAGGAAGGACTTGGATGTTAATTTAAAAAAAAAGTGTCAGGAGAGCTTAGAGGCCGAGGCTTTGTTTGTTTGATCCCCATCTATGCTTGTGATAGAACAAAGCGCACAAAACACAAGTGTTGGCAGTGGGATGAACGAATGGCTTTGAATGTCTTGTCAAGGAGTGACAAAGCAGGGCAAACGGCAGAACAAAAGCAGTTTTGTTCCTTCATAAGATAAGGTACTCTCTTCCTTTGAAAAGATTGCTGTTTAAAAACCACCGCTCAATTTCATGTTTATTAAACACATGGTTTATGAAGATAATGCTTCACATGATTGTGGGCGGTAAAGTGGCGACAGTGACCACACTAGTGTGTTGTTTGTGGAGTTTCTACATGTGTGTCTATTTCTCAGAGTGCATGAAGTGTAGCACAGTGCACAGAAAATACAATGCATTGTGCGTGTGTGTATGTGTGTGTACGTGCGTGTGTTTTTGTCGAGAGTTAGGGACAGGCAGAAGGGATGAGCTCCCCGTTCTCCCAGTCTTTGTGTCCCAGTCGTTCATTACAAGCGCTCTTTGTGCCATCCCAGAGATCACATGTCACAATATTTGAACAGCTGCATACGATGGATGTGTGTTTGCTCTTTTCCGTCGACGCAGAGGGCAGAGATCTGGTTTGATAAGATGGGGAGTGTGAGAATTTGGAGAGCTGAGCAGTGAGAAAAAGAGAACAAGAAAATATGGTTTGGGATTCATGTCTGCCTTCTCTTCCAGTACCGGCATTGCATGTTTAAATACAAGATGAATGTGGGCACAATTATAAACCATCAAAAAGAGTGACATGTTAGAATCTGCCCCAGGGTGAACAAATCAGGTCTAAATAGAGCAAGATCAATTTGTTGCTATAAGACACCAGTAATGGCTTGTGTTAGAAACCCTGTTAGGAGAGTCATTGACAGCTCCATTCATGCTGTCATTTCTCATTTGCTCCATTAACCCAAAACGTTCAATATTAGAGCTGGGAACATGACATCTGCATGTTCTTACTGTGTTGGGTGAATGGTGCGCCTACAAAACTTTAACCTTATTATATTATCTTATCGGCCATCAGTAAAAAAAAAAACACTTAAATGTGCAATACTAATATAAACACTGCTATAAAATGCCATACAGAGAACATCAGTGTGTTTGTAGTTACAGGATATTCAGTGTAAGGGCTCAAATCTACCCAAGGCAAAAATAAACTCTGAAATAACTTGAACCCTCCAGACACCTTCATCTTGCAGACGTGTCCTGTTGTGTTATTAACTCCCAGAAACTGAGTCCGAGCCTGAGGGCTGACAGCAGGAGGCTGCTCTACAGTAGATATGCAACACCGAGGGATCTGTGACAAATAAGCATCATCACAGGAACCAATACTGGCCCAGTCCCAGCGAGCATCTTAACATTGTACAACTGATGGGCTTGTCTGTGGAGACTCAAAAAGAACTGTTGATAAGAGCTGAAGAAGGTAAAATACTGTCTGTCTCTTGAAAGCTACGATAGCTGCTGTTGTTGTGATAGTGAGCCTCCTGCAACAACAGTGGTCATTGATAACAGTGGACACCAAGTATGGGAATGTGTCTGTGTGTTTCTGTGTGTACAGCTTGTGCTGAGGTATTGGTTGTGCATGAATGCGTTATGTGTCCTTGTGTGTTTGTCTACGGTCTCAATGTAAAGCCAGATTTGGTCTCTGTCCTTGGGCTGTGTTTGTGCACAGAGTCATTGTGAAAGCTGCAGAACGTGGCCAATCATGGCCACTTTGTATCAAGTTCAAGACTCGTCTGAAACCCTGACCTCAGCCCGTTGTGGAATTGCTGAGTCGACATCCGCCCATATAAGTTGCAATTGCAATGCAAAGCGGGAGCTGAAAAGCCTAAAACTAAACATTGGATAAACAGTGTCATGTTGTGGGTCAAGCACATTTCAGCCTTGATGCAGAATGAGAAAACAGCACTTCAGCCCAGCTTATGTTGTCTGTGTGATGAGCCCAAGTGTTTGATTGGAGATGGACACAATCCTCCTGCCGACCTCTCAGAGTAGATGTCTGTGCTGTGCTGTGATTAGTACTGAACTTTGAGGTCATTGTGTAAACCGCAGCTGAGCTCGGCATTGTCTCTGGCTGTAACCAGAAAGCTGTGTTTACTGACTACTGATTACAGTTAGTAGTCTGCTTAGGCTAGCAAGTATACAGCAGCTTCACAGCCACTGTGAGAAGAGAGGGGAGGAATGGAGTGCATGGAAAAGGGGGCAAAAGAGAGAGAGAGAGAGAGAAAAAAAAGACAGAGACAGAGAGGCCACCTTGGCATTGCAGAGCAGATTCCAATTTAAATTATGGTCTGGTCACAAGCACAATCTGTTTAGAGTCAGTGTTTGTTATGAAAAGGCCGGGGACTGCTTAACTAAACCCTCTTTGCCATGCTTGGCAGGTAACACTGATGGCACTTAAAGGTCCCATGACATGGTGCTCTTTGGATGCTTTTATATAGGCCTTAGTGGTCCCCTAATACTGTATCTGAAGTCTCTTTTATATAGGCCTTAGTGGTCCCCTAATACTGTATCTGAAGTCTCTTTTATATAGGCCTTAGTGGTCCCCTAATACTGTATCTGAAGTCTCTTTTATATAGACCTTAGTGGTCCCCTAATACTGTATCTGAAGTCTCTTTTATATAGGCCTTAGTGGTCCCCTAATACTGTATCTGAAGTCTCTTTTATATAGGCCTTAGTGGTCCCCTAATACTGTATCTGAAGTCTTGTTCCCGAAATTCAGCCTTGGTGCAGAATTACAGCCACTACGAGCCAGTCCCACAATGAGCTTTCCTTAGTATGTGCCATTTCTGTGTCTGTAGCTATTGTGGAGGAAGTGGGGGTTAACATAACACAATACAGGGTTAACATTACCCAGTCCCAAGGGGTTGTTATGACCAGTACCCATGGGTCAAATAAACCCATTATTGTGTCGGTGCTGTATTGACCCACGCTGGGTGAATTTTCAGTGACTGTTGTTGTGATGACAGTAACGTGTCAAATTGAAAATACAACTTATATCATATATAAGCATTTACTCATATACCACATACTTTGAAAACATTTATGTATATATGCTTTACATTGGATTGACAGAGGTGTCACCAGATATTTGTGGTGTTTTATATTCTCAATCAATCAAATTTGCTTGCTTCAGCTTTTTTCACCGAACATTTGCTTTTTTTCCCAATCCAAATTATTGAGAAATAAATCTCTTTAATATGTTTATGTTTTGAGCAGGAGAGTGTTATATACAGTAATGTGTCTGTTAGACAAATAAATACCTTACTCATGAGCATAATAAGATACAAATTTCCCATGTGAGTTTGAGTTAAATCAGCTGAGTGTTACTATTACACAACTGGACCAGTGACGTGTCTAAAACAAGTCCATTATCATAACAAATGAAGTTTTTTGTAATGAGGTTAACATGCAGCATATGCTTCATGTAGACTGGCTCTTTGTTGCACAACATTTGATTTTCTCACTGCTATCTTGAGAGTTTATTTTTGTGCTGTAGATAAAGGAAAGGAACTGAACCATTAAGTAAACATCCATGCTTGGGTAGAGTATGACCTTGTGGTACAATGTTATTCAACTTACAAGTTATTAAACCATCTAATTCCTTGGACTTACATGCAATTATCCATTTCCATGCTCTGTTGTGCTTTTTTTCCTTTCTACTCTGCCAGCCAGCACATTAACTTCAGTAGGGGCAGGCTTGATGATTGATCTTATTAAATTAAGATTAAGTTATATTATGTAGAAGGGGGAAAACAGTATGAGTAAAATAGGAATCCAGCATACTTCACCAGCCATTAGAGTAAATGGAGCATGTGGTTAATCTTTAATAAAGGTCTAAATGAGCAGAGCTAACACCTTCACCAACTGCTTTTTCCTGTGCATGTGTGAGAAGACATTATGGGCTGTTGAAATGTGTTTGTATTTGTATGCCTGTTTGGGTATATATAAACACAGAACTGAACTGAAAATTTCAAGATGGTTTCTTAACAGACAGTGGAAGCCCAAACTTTCTTGCACGTATACTGTAGTATATTTTCCCACAAAGCTGTGTTGTTCTCCTAGCTAAAAATGTGACACGCTTGGCAATATCTTAGCTAACAAGGCTCTGGATTCTCATATCATATCATAGGACAGGAAGAGAATCTTGTTGCCATGGTAACGGATCATATTTAAAGCCTTGTTTGTGCCAGCTCGAGGGTGAGTGCAGTGATCTGTAGCAGGCTGACAGTCAGGGATTGGTTAGTTAAGGTAAGTCCGTAATAACAACGTACTCATGAAAATTGGCTTGACTTTTCATAAAGACAAAGTCGCAGACACAAAGCAAACTCACACACAACTGCACAACTGCGCACAGGCACGCATTGATTTATTGAGTTAGAAAAGCGGTATTAAACTGCTGTTTTGCATTCTTGTGCTGCCACTTTGTAGAGGTGCTGAGAGAGTACATCAGATATCCTACAAAAACCACTCAAGGCTGTCCTGATCTTACTGTGTTCACTGTGAGACAGAGATCTGCTAAGTGAATTAATGTCTTGTACATCCTGTTTGTCTTCCAGCTGAGCTATGGAAAGACCCATTCTCCTGATGAGTGCATAATAGTACTCATCAATAGTGACTGTGATAGCCAAATCATGTTTCAATCATGTCTTCTCTGGGTGTAGAACTACAGCTTTTAGGAAGGTGTCCTGTAGCAAAAATGAATCCTATTAATGAATATATTAATGGGTTGGTTCAGCTAAAAATAAACAATTTTTTTTTAATTTACCCCCAGTGGTATCTTGCCATGCAAATACTTTTATTAGTGCAATTTTTAAACTATACACTATGTTTCTGAGATTTCTGCCACCAAATAAGGTGAATGGAATGGAATTTCATTAGTGGTACGGCCCGAGAAGAAGTCCCAATTAAGGTGTTCACAGTAAAGTCTGCATTATCCAGAGTATCAGGGACACAGATTCTGGACAGATAGCTTGCCGTTGATTTCTAAGCCACATTAGCATCGTGATTCTAAGTGTCTGTTGATGTACAGTAATACTGTAGTCTGAAATACCTCAACAACTACAGTTTTACATGCATTGCCATTGTCCCCCCCCCCCCCCATATACAATAACTTTGGTGATCCCTTAACTTTTCAACCAGCAGCATTACTTTGTCCAATACTCTTTTTTTCTTTTTTGTCCAAACACCTGCAAAACAAATGACAATTCCCCTCAGCTGCACCTTAACACCTAAAGTTAAGTTTAGCTAAATGTTGTGTAGTGTGGGCGCCTGGTTAGCTCACCTGGTAGAGTGGGCACCCATGTGACTCCAACCTCCCAGCTATGTCGAAAATCCAGCTGTTCCACTGAGCTGCTCTCTCTAGAGGTCTGTTGCATTTGTTTTCGGGGTTTGTGTGCTTTTCTTTTTGCATCGTTTTTTATTCGCAGCGCATTTGTGTATTTGGTTGTGTTGTGTGTATTTGCATCGCGTTTATGTATTTGGTTGTGTTGTGTGTATTTGCATGTGTTTTCTGTCGTTTGCCCCTGTCTGCCACCGAATAATACAGTTAAAAAACTAAATCAAGCACAAAAGTATTGTTTTTAGCAAAATTGATATCAGCCTAAAAATAAATATATTCTCTTGCTTTGCTGTTTATCTTACTTAGATTTTATAAGACCAATCATTTTTGAGTGAATCTAAAATCAAGTGACTGCAAACCTTTTATATGCTACTTCAAAAACTTAAATGGAGCTGGTTTAAATAAACATTTTTAAAACTGCACTCAGAACAACCAAAAAACAACCAAGAACAACCAAACGGGAACGTTGTGTGGAGGTACAGTGCAACCACAGGAGAATGTTTAACCTTTAGGGAACCAGAAACTAATGTTCCCCAACGTTCCATAAACATTCTGTGTTAGTGGGGTTAGGCCTTTCAGTTTTTTGTGTTTTCTGAAAAACCTGAAATGAAAATGACGAAGGCCATTGTTTGAGGAAGGTGACGATATGAAATATTTTATTTAGACACCTTCACTGCTCAGCATGGTAACCCATTTAGAGTCAATCCAAAGCAGACATCTACAGCAGTTCAACTTTAATCCTAAAACACCCGGAGTCATTACGGTCACAGCCATACTTAGGCCAGCAGCGTCTGTGTTGCTGAGGATCAGGAAGGGGTCGGGGACAAAGGGTCACAGCCTTGACTTTTGACTCTTTTAACTTCTAGGGAAGGTTGGATTTATAGCCTACCATGCCAGCAGTCCACGGACACAGTAAATGGGGGAGCAGTGTGAGAAATGGTTCCAGTGTGGACGCACCCTGACCACTGCTGCTGTTTAAGTCCTCACTCAGCCCTGGTTTGAGGTCTCCTTTAAACACATACAGTTAAATTTAGACGGGCTCAGACTGACCACAGACACAGCCAGACCTCCTGAAATCTGGCCTCATTGGCTGCCCTTTTTCTCCGCTGCCTTGTGTTTTCACTCAGTAGCTTTTGCTCACCGGCTTTGATAACTCTGTTGGACCCCCTACCACCGCACACAAACAAACAACTCTCTTTCAACTCATTTCTCCCTCTACCCAGCATGCCCAGGGGCAGCCGACTGGAGCTGATATACAGTACGTAGTGTTTTCACAGTGTTGGCGCTCATTGGTCTGGAGGAAATGAAATGTTCAAGTTACAGAACTGGCTGGGTTTATGTTACTGAAAATACTGATGTGATTCTGGGAAGACCGTTTTCAAATATCACTTGTTTGGACTGAGAGGGTTCATAATGTGTTCATCTGTGGGTTTAAACAATTACCTTTTTTTTAATAAAAGCTGAACACATTCTGCCTGCCTCAGTGGTCTGTCTTTGCTGTGTGCTTATTTATTTGTGGGCATTTGTTAGGTTCAGTTAGTGCTTCTGTTTGTGTGCGTGCCATTTGTTACAGTGCAAGATGGTCCCCTTGCATCTTCCCCTAATTCGGTTTCTTACACTAATGACTAAGCAGCAAGAAAACCACTTTGCTCCAGACTGAAATGTCTGAACAACTATTGGATGGGTTGCAATGAAATTTTGTACAGGCATTTACAGACCCCAGAGAATTAATATTAATGATTTTGGTGATCCCCTGACTTTTCCTCTAGCGCCACCAGCAGGTCAAAGTTTTCTATTATCTGGGAAATATCCATCAGCGTCAGCTGTACTTTGTGTTTAGTGCTAATTAGCAACTGTTAGCATGCTAACGCACTATGAGATGGTGGCTCTGCTGTGACTAATGCCTCATTTACATGGTTCGGCCCGACTCGACTCACTTTGGTACCAGGTCCTTTTCTCTATTTTTGTTTTACAGTTTTCCAGAGGAACATCTGCACTTTGTCAATTGTACGGCTTATGTGGATTTGCGGGCTACCATTTTTTAACATCTTGGTCGAGTGAATACAAATTATGGAATAATGTTTGCAAGTGGAAAGTGTCAGATGCTCGAGGAGTAACCCTGCTCTGCAGTAGAAAACCCTCCTCCTCTGCTGCCCAGTGCTCACTGGCCCGTAACAGTTTCCTGATGGCAGGCCATTAACATGATGAAACCACCTATTAGTATCAGTGCTCTCATCATCCCATCCACCTACTCATGCTCACAGTGAGAGGGCAGAGAGAGAGAGAGAGAGAGAGAGAGAGAGAGAGAGTATGTATATAAGACTTGATGGAGAAAAAAGTCAGTGACAACCTCAATATGGGATAATAACTGACACAGTCACTGTCGGAGAACTTACTTTAACCTGCGTGAATCTAGAGAGTCATATATCCCGACCACCGTGCGCACATGCAGACACAAACATGTGGACATAGACACTGTTCTGTTCCCCGAAGAACATGCTGTAGTATATACTGCATGGAAAATGCATGTATAATGCTTAGTGACATCTTTAATTTTACATTAAAAAAAACAGGCCCAATGATACATGGGAAGACTGAAGCATAGGGAAAGCAACTTGTGACCTCAGAAAGTCTAGCATTATTGAATTTTATTTAAAACAATTTTAACCCCGTGCAGTGTCTGCTCGGTGTAGAAAAAACAGATGGCTATGGAGACAGCGGTGCATGTTTTATTAATGAAGCTCACTGGCCACTTATACTGTAGCTTAGAAGAAAAATGGCTGCATAAAGCTCTGGTTTCCTTTAAAGCACGGCAGCCTCTGTTCCACAGTAGATGGGGATAAGAGAAGAATCAAGAGCAAATGGAAGTAAAGACAGCAAAACAGTTAATTGTTTTACAGTGAAAACACTGTATGCATTGAATCGTCTTTTAAAAAAAAAAAAAAAAAAAAAATATATATATATATATATATATATATATATATATATATATATTGTTTTTAATTATTTTTTAATGGAGAGAAGGGAGATTTTTGTTTTATTTGATAAATAAATGTGTTTAAATACTTTAATACTTTAATTTAGACAGGTTACAGTGAAGGGTGTATTTCTTAAAGGTGCAGTAGGTAAGACTTATACAATTAACTTTCTGTCATATTTGCTGAAAGCAGGTAATTACTATTTAATATTACTACAGCCTGTAGTGCAATTTGCTAAAATCCACCACTCCCTGTTCAGATGCTCCAACCAATTCATTCTCACTTGTGGGGGGGGGGGCTTAGGAGACCATTTTGGGCTTTAGCAGAAAGGGGGGGGGGACTGAGTAGTTGTCGATGTTCAAATGTTTTGGCTAAGTCCTGGATCTTCGCAATCCTACCTACGGCACCTTTAAGTGGTGTGTATAACTGCTGCATTTAATGACACGCCTGAGGCTGGGAGGTGTCTGGATTTTTGTCCAACTGAGCGTGTCCACATTTCATTTTCAATTTTTGTCCATCAGGAAAGGATGGTTACACACACACACACACACACACACACACACAAAGAAAACAAACCTAGATTAGTGAGACATATTTCAGAGTTGCTAAATACCTTGCCAAGGCAATATATGACATCAGCTCAGAAAAACCAGCATTGGATTCTCCCAGAACAAGATCATTTCTCATCTCAAGCAGAACTGGAGCTAGCCCAGGCCGTTACACAAGAGTCTGGACGAAAAGCCTGGACCGTGATTACTCATGTCATCGTTGGGAATGAGCGTGAAATTGACAGAGACCTACTTTCCCTCAAACGGGATGTAAAACACTCAAGCCTTTTTCTGAAACCTGTCATTGCCTCGATGAACATGGAACGTTTTTTTTTTTTCTCTTTCACTCAACAGCTAAATGTCGCTTTCATTGCTGCAGTTGTTGCCAATTCTTTTCTCAACTTTCAAAGTCTGTAAAATGCTTGTAAAATGTATGACTGCAGGAAGCTAATCATTATGCAATTATGGCACATACGCTGTTCAGCACATGCCCAGTTTCTGTATTTTTATCAATGTTAAAGCTACACACAAAGCTCAGTGTTCAACGCAGTATTTATGTAATCTCTTTATTCAGGAAATACATTCAGGTCATTTCTGGATTGTATGTCTCAGTGACCGAAGGTTCCATTTTTTTTTTACTGTTTGAATGTTTGCCTTTGCATGCAGCAGGCCTGTGAATGTTGCTGTGTTTAGGAGTGTATAGTAGCAGTTATGCATCTGTCTGCTTTCTGCAGTGTTATAAATAGCTCCCTGTAGGAGAGCTTGAAGTGTGTGGTGGGCCAGCAGGTCAAGCTGCCACATATCGCTGCTCTCGTATGTCTTGTAACACGTTTCTGCATTCTGGCCCGCCGTGGCAGTTTAAAGTGCTGGATTTTAGTGGCAAACAGTGTGGGGACAGCTGAGCCAGAGCCGAGCCCGCCACCTCACATCAGCAAGCCAGAAGTCCTAAAAGTCAGTCAGTCAAGTAGAATCATCCTTGACAGTCTAATAGCTCCACTTCAGCTCAACTCCACCTTAAAAAGACGCCCATTGTGTCTGTGTGTGCATGCAGGCGGCCTGAGTGAGGATCCTCCCCCCTCCCCGGCCCATCCCTTCCTCCCTCCTTCCTTAAATGCGTCACACCAATCAGCGCCCAGGGAGATACATTCACGTGAGAGTTGTCTCTCCTTGGTTACCATGACAACCAGCACTGGTCCAGGCAGCATCTTGCTGTGGTGAGAAGAAAGGGGGGGAGATACGGCGGGAGGAGAGGCAGAAAGAGACGAGGAAGCGGAGGGAGGAGAAATAGAAAGAGAACAATTCCCAGCCAGAGGAAAAGCTTGTGCCTGTCTTCCCTCTATACAGTGAGTACTTTGCCTTTATTCTCCTCCTCCATCAGCTTCATCCTAAGCGAATGAATGAGATTTGATGGCGTCCATTGTCGTCTGTATTTGGTATTGTGATATGTCAGATGCCTTTGAAGATTTCTGGGATGACATCATGTGTAATTCCTTTGTTATGTTGGGAACGTGTGTGCAGCCGGACTCACCTTAGACAACCCTTTGTCTGAATGCATCCGTCAGAGTCCACTGATCCTGCGTGAATGGCTGATGACAAACCTCTGGTAGTAAACAGAGGCGTGGTGGGAACCAAGGTGCTCAGCGCAATTAGAGGCAGTTTTATAATGTGGCGAAACTCTCTCCGCCGTGCTGCTCCTGACTCCTGATCCCAGTCCTATTCTTTTACCCCATTCATTGCTGTTCTTCCAAGTTTGTCTTCCTCCCCCTCTATCGCGCTCTCATTTTCACACAAGCAGACCCCGGGTTGACATCCTGCGTCCCCCTGCGGTTTGTTTAATTAGCAAATCTGTGCAAATCCAACTGGGACAGCTTGTTCTGGTTGGATACCTCATATGTGGAACGTCCTTGTGGCGGTGGAGACAGTAAGCTTTCAGGGCTGCAGGTCCTCCCACAGTCAGCTGTTTTCAATTAGCATAGGTTCGAACTTCATATTAGTTATTGCAGTAACATGTGAGAAGATGTGATGCAATGTTAAAGTTTTCAATTACATGAGAAAGAGCTACATTTTTTTTTTATCATGCACAATAACCTTAACTGCAGAAATGCTTTTTCATCTTTCAACTCAGTGACTAACTGACTAATTTTCTTTAATAATAACGTTAAGAAATCCTTGTTTTGAGTTGGATGAAATTATAGAGCTATTATGCACTTACACTGGTATGCAGCAGTACAGAGCCAAGTTCACCATATGCTATGTGAGGAAGTGAGAAGTTTAATGCCCTAAAAGAAAGCATTATACAGAACCCTTATAATAAGCACGTCTAGAGCTACACTGATGATTACTTCATTTTCTACCAAAGACAGACATCGCCTGTGAACGAGCAGCACAGGCTATATTGTACTTATTTGAGGCAAATGACATTTCACTGCTGAACCAATCGTGTATGACCTGCTCATACTAATCTGGGTTGTATCTGGCATTATATTGTGCCTAATTCCAAACATATCCCTGTATCTCTTCTCATATTTATAATTCCATCAAATACTCCTGTACTTTTTCCTCCTCCCTCTTCTACAAATAGGCAGGCAGGATGCTCAGAACTCCTTTGACTCTCTTGTTAAGTGATATACACAGTCTGTTGAATTAACAAAAGTAATGAAGCACTGATTCTCCCACGTGGCTTTATTCAAGATGAAGTTCACACAACATCTTTGTGAGGGATTACGAATGCCATGTGTCTCTGTGTGCTCTCAGAAACCTGCCACACAGGCCTATCTGTCCAGTGACAGAAGGTGACAGGGTGGTGTCCGCCTTGCTGGATGCTCGAGAGGGAGAGACCGACTCTGTAATGTGCAAAGGGCTGATAGTAGTATAGAAGGGTTCCTCCTTCCAGCTTTGTATTCAGTAGAGATTACAGATGAAAGCATGTGTCTAATCAAAGTAGATGAAAGTTGTCTTAAGTAGCCACATTTTTAGTTGTCTTTGTTTTTGGCGATCCAGTTGTTGGCAGTGGCACATTAGCAGCAGTGGCTTTGCTAGTTGAGTGGGTTTTAGGAAGGGCCTGCACGTCATTGACCTTTCTTCTGAATCAGCCAAGACACTTAGGATAATCATCACAGCTGGTAATACGTTCTTTGGATTTTCAGTCCGGTCGTTGATGTATAAAATATGTTTCTGTGATATGAGTATTAAGTCTTGGATTGTGTTGTGATTTAGACAGAACAAGTAATGTATCAGTGATGCATATTTTTGTCTGTGGGAGCCAAATACATAGTATTTCCATGTGATGTCTTCCCATTTGAAAGGAATTGTTTCAAACAATAATAATACTTTTCCCAAGTCGTGACCTTAATTGGTTTTCCACTTAGGCAAACTTCAGCCGCTCTAAAACCACGGCACAATCCATGTCTATGATTTGTTAGAAAATTCAGTGGGAATTACATTTTTCAAAGACACTTGCAGACAGACACAACAATCTCATTGAGACTGAGAAATTACATCCATGACTTTGTGTCACGCAAACAATAAATGACTTATCCCTTCTTTAAATGCTACCTTTTTTTTTAAAGAGGCTATGTAATACCAATGGGTGCCACAAACACTGTGCTTAGTTATCTGAGTAATCATTGAATTACTCAGATAACTCAATTAACAAATCAGCAACAATGTAATGACTGAGGAGCCCATGTATTGATTTTTCATAGAATTTGGTCTTGTTGAAATCTACTTGACTGTTATCACTCATTGTTCTGAGTAATTGTACTAATTGTAATAATTCATAATTAAGCTCTATTAAGGGCCATCTGTTGTTGACATCAACCTGTCTAAACGTCTCATGTCATGTCAGGTCAAGTCAGTATTTATTTAGGGTGCAGAATCACACACATACTTCACAGTACATGAGAAGTGTAATCAAATCTATTGGCTATCATGTAAAATCCCGCCCGTTGTGTAAACCAGTCCTAATGTTTCTGACACCATGTGAAGGCAGCAGCAGTAGGCCTACTGCTGCGTCACGTTGGAAGAGACCAATCGGATTAAACTAAGTTAAAACATGCAGGCTCAGTCCAAGGAGTAGTGGGGGGTTCACACATGACACTTTCAAATAAACCCAGATAATTTCAAACATAACACAGTGTCGTCTCAATACGCCGTCTTATACTCTAGTGTACTCTACCTTCAGCAGGAATTACACGGAAATAATAAGCGCGCGATGTTTCCGTAACGTGATGTTATTTATAGACTTTCTCGTTCCCCCCTCCTTCTCGTGGTTATGGTTTCGACCGATCCCTCTCTGTCAGTTTCAAGTTGCGCCTTCTCATCTGCTCTGCTGTGTGTTGCTCCTTTGCTCTGTCCTTAACGAGCATTAGCCACTTAAACGGGACAGTGGATTTTACGTGGAAATCTGGATATATACACACACACACACACACACACGGACATGGATTCATTCCCGCCACATAGGAGTGGATTATAAACACACAGGATTCCGAGGTAAGAGGAGATGTTCCTGCCGGTCGCTTGACAAACACGATGCATTTCGTAACGTTACCCTGGGATCCGCGGACTGCACCTCTGCACGTTTGGCAATGTCTCGGTCTGTTGGTTTTTAATAGAGCAACTTACCATTTAACTACACGGCCCTGTAATAAATCTGACTTTTTATATCGGCATTGTACATGCACATCGCTGTAATGGTGCATCAGTGGTCATTTGCCATGTTTTTTTTTATTTCAGTTAAGCTATATCAGCCTGTTACTGATCGGAAGGGATAACCTCTGGAATGGGTTACCCCTTAATCAGTCATATTGAAATGTCCTTAATTATCTCCAAAATGATGCAGTTTAGAAGCCTCTTCCCTGAAAGTTTGGCTTCATTTTATTGACAAATACCAGATGGGTATTATATTGAATAGCCATTTCCACACAACAGATATGCCCCATTCAAACATCTAAGTTTGTGAAGTTATTTTGACAACATGTTTTTGTAATAACACAGTCTGAACAATCTGTTACTTACATGTTACCTGCTGTAACGTTACTTGATTTACAGAGTTGTTATGCTAGTGTTTCTCTTTGTATTTAACATTTCTGCGACCACGTACATTACCTTTTTAACATCATATTTTACACAGACATTTCGCGTAAGAGTATTGCAAAACAAAAGTAGTTCCAATGTTGTGATCGAAGCCACAATGGATGTTTGTGTCTGTTGGAGGCAAATTTATGAGGAGAAACTGGATGCGTTTTTAATTCAGCAGCTTTTTAATACTGCTAGTGTTATCCAAGTCACAAACTGAATTGTGCATGATGTTATGTCTGTCTGTGATGGATGTTGTTCCTTTTTTAAAGATTCTGAGGGATGTGGTTCCGATGTACCTGGTCTGTGCCCACAGGTCTTTCATGTTGTACAGTGGAAGTTTGACATCATGTTGTGAGCCATAACTCACCCATATTATCTTATGTGATCTGTCTGTTATTGTTCTTGTTGAGTGACTTTACACTGATTTCAACAACCGTAACAATGCCATAGTATTCCAGCTGACCCAGATTGGACCATGCATCAACACACAGCAACAAGAGTCAGTCTGTGGCTTTATTGGAGCGGTAAGGACCTGACCTGACAGGACAGAGGCTCTTATCCTGTCTCAGTGGAGTGATGGAGCATGTTTTCTATTGATCAGTGATATTGACCTTTTTGTTGCATTTCACCCACCTCCTTTTTTTTTTTTTAAAAGGCTGTAGCAGCTCCAACGCTATAGTGTGGACATCTTCTCTGAGTAGAGATGTTCTTGATACTGGCATCGGTATCGGCTCCGATAATGCCTAAAACGCTGGTATCGGGATGTACTCGAGTTTACGCACTGATCCGATACCACGTAATAAGGCCCTAAAGAAAATCTACGTTAAAGTAGTTTATTTATGTTCTTTTTTCCGTTATAACTGTCCGTCAAACTGGATAATAAAAGGAAGTTATGTGGCATTCATTGTTTGTGTTTGTTCATGTTTCACAAAGAGTTTAACCTGAGCCAGACCGACAACAAAGATAGAAATCATGTCACATCCATACAGGGATAGTAGTACTTGTTAAAACATAATATGACACACTGGTATTGGATCGGTACTCGGTATTGGCCGATACGCAAGTTCAGGTATCGGAATAGGTATCGGGAAGCAAAAAAATGGTATCGGGCCCTCTCTACCTCTGAGGTCACAGGGTGTTGCAACACAGGCAGATGCTAATTGGGAGGAGCTACCTGTGTTAAGCTGCACTTGTTATCATAACTCCTATTTTTCCTCTTAAGAGATCAGGATGTGGAGCAGAGAAGGAGGAGGATGTTTGCTTGGTGGCTGACTCGGCACAAGAAAGAACTGGAGATGCTCTGTGGTCTGGTTGTTAGGACAGCTTTGTGTCCGTCTGACATTTGCAGTTTTTGTGGAATCCGTCAGGCTTGCATTGAATCATTTGTGAAATCTCTATTTGAAAACCACAATAGGTTATCATTCACTGTCTGTCCTTCTGTACAACGGAATGAAGTCAAGAGGCGAACCAAAAATCCCTTTTCAGTTGTCACCTCTTCAATCAGCAATCACAATATCAAAAATTCAAGATTCAAAATCCTTTATTAATCCCACAGTAGTGAAATTCGCACAGCAGCGAGGGATAGGGGAAAGGTACAAGACACTCTAAAGATAAACAAACAATAAATACATAGAGTAAAGAGAAAAAATAGTAAAATATATTTACAGTATCGCAGAGTCACATTATTATTGCATGGCTTATCAGTCCTGGTGTGTGTTTTGTCCCTGTGGTCTACTGGGAGCAGTACTGATTGTACAGTCAAGGTCACACTTCATTTTCAAAGTGGTTATTTCACTTAATATATTTGGGGGTTAGGGGTCGTGATATGAGATTCTTTTTTTGGGGCTTTTCCCTGTTTTTTTTACTTCATAGTGACAGTGGATAGACAGGAAAGGTGGGAGAGAGACGAGGAATGACACGCAGCAAGGGGCCGCAGGTGCACTGCAAGGGACTCAGCCTACATTGGGCGCACGCTCTTACTGGGTGAGCTAGAGGTACCCTGAATGAGACCATATCATTCTGTTTACCATCAGAGATTTTGCTATAAGCCAAAAAAACCCGATATTCCCAATTTAGCTTCTGAACTAAAAGTTCACAAAATGTACTAATTTATTGATATTGTGAGGGGAAAAATAAGATATACTCTACCGTCCACCCCTAGTTTTTCCTCTAAAAACAGACCTAGTGAACGAGATGACAGTATTTTTTTCTATGTTCGTCCATGTTCAGTAATGGTCCAACTAGGGCTGTGCTCGATTGAAGAAATTCTTAGTCGACTAACACTCGTTCAATTGTATCGACTAATCGATTAGTTGATTTAATCGACAGATCTGTAAATCTGAGTTTCTCCGCAAAGAGTCATGCAAAAGCGCCACCTTAATTCTTGTGTTTACCAGAGATGTGCTCATACGGTTCTTGGAAATAAGTAATTCAGCATGAAAAAAGCATAAAACATGACTAATAGACTATATAAATCTTAGTTGACTAAGACCAAAATGACCGATTAGTCGACTAATTGACTAAGAGGGAGCAGCCCTAGGTCCAACTCACCTTTCATCCTGGTTGGAGACCGTTAAAATGCACTTTCCTTGTGACAAAGTGGACTCCGGCACTATCCTAAATACCATGAAGCTGATGTCATAAAAGTTGATTTGACTTTAGGGCATGCTTTTTCAAAAAAAAAAAAACATTGATGGTTGGATGTGTAGAGGGGAAAAATGAAGCTGAGTTCCTCTGACCTCTGGCTGATGGTCTCTCAGAGAGGAGAGAGTAAATTCCTGTCTAGCTCTGACCCAACCCCCCACCCACGACCATACAAAGTACCAGCGATTTGGAAACCCACTGCTAGATGAAAGGACAGCAGGAAGGAAGTCCTCCTGAAGGTAGCCCCTGCTGTGTCATGAGTGGATGGATGTACCCAACTGTCTGGTTCAGCCCGGAGGTCTGCTGCTGTGGTTGACTCGTCAGAAGCTCGCTGTCCCCTGCTGATGATGTCAAACCATCACGCGTATTGTAGCCTGCAGTAAGTCCTTACAAGGAGTCTGTAACTAGAAGCCAATGGCATGTTGTTAACTGTTTGGTGGCTGTGTTTGGCAGCAAGCGCTTTACTGTAAGGGAATCAGTGTGTTGAAGGGCAATTATCATGCATTACATTATTACATTACATGTCATTTAGCTGACGCTTTTATCCAAAGCGACTTAAATTTGCTATATGTCAGAGGTCGCACGCCTCTGGAGCAACTAGGGGTTAAGTGTCTTGCTCAGGGACACATTGGTCGATGTATTGCAGTGGGAATCGAACCCAGGTCTCCCACACCAAAGGCATGTGTCATATCCACTTAAACTTGTCCTTTACTGGATGAGGTCAAGTTATGATAGCGTATGCCTGAGAGTTGAGTCAGACATTGTAAAACCCAACAGCTTAGTAGAAGCCATTAAAGGTGCAGTAGGTAAGCCTTATAAAATTAACTTTCTGACATATTTGCTGAATCTGACCCTATGTTCCTGTAGAACTACATGAAGCAGGTCATTTAATTCCTGGATCTTCGCAATCCTACCTACAGCACCTTTAATTTACCATTAAGGCTAGTAGGTTACTGTTTTTTCTGAATAAAATATATCCGGAAGCTTGAAAGTAAACTCAAGACAGGTATGTCAGGATATAATCCTAAATCTTGAGGTCCTGTGAGGACATGTGAGATGCTTGACAGTGTTTCCTTTTAGGATTTTTTTTTAGCAGTGGGGGCAGGTCCGAACACCCTCTCCCACCCCCATGAAACGGAACTAACACTTCGCTGCAACACAGACAAATATATTTATTCACCTCTATTCACACACACAATGAGGCATATTTTCAGATTGAACTGTATTTTTGAGTTACTATAGAGGCCAACTTTGATCTTGAAGCATTCTGTAGCAAATAACAATAAACCCACTATTAATTGCATTATCTTAATGCAGTGTAATTACTTCAGCATGTAAATAATGCACCTAAAATACAAACGTTCTCCGACGTGCACTCTAACAAGGCATATCGTGGGGGGCCGCCACGGTCAAATCAACATAGAGGAAACACTGGGTTGATGTTGATATAGGCTATATCTATCGGCTATTATTCTCCTTCCCTACTACCTAACATTTTTGAACTTGGCAAGATGCCGGACTAACCGCAAATCCACTGGTCGAAGTTGTGTTTATGACTTAACAAGCATGGCCCCCAGTCCTTTTTGCTTTGATGATTTCTCACAGCTCCGGAATTTAAGACTTACTTCTTAATTCTGTTTCTCGTGCCGTGCAGGTCAGAAGTCGGCCATTGTGACAAATGCAGTTCCTAAGGCCAATGGGACTGTTTACATTTTGCCAGTCTGCTGAACCTGGAACAATAGCTGAGTTGCACAATCATACTTTCCCCACTGTGTGTGTGTGTGTGTGTGTGTGTGTGTGTGTGTGTGTGTGTGTGTGTGTGTGTGTGTGTGTGTGTGATGAATGACATAATGTATTGATTTTAGGGCTAAATGTACTCAAAACGCAGGTGTGCAGAGGACTCCTACAAAGGTATTGTTTCAAGTTGAGCAACATCAGTTTTTCTAGTGTGGCTGTAAAACCGTTTAGTAGAAAAACACAGCTCATAGGTGACTCATGAATTGCAACCTGTACGTGTTATCGGTCATGTCTCAAGTCATTGCCATCAAAGTTCCAGTGAACCCACATCGAAATGATTGCAGGTTTATGGTCTTGTTTAATTGAACTTGCCTTGACTCATGCCTGTTTCATTAACTGGGTTTCTGCAGGGTCTTAAAGTCTTGAAAAATTTCAAAATACTAATTTTAGGCCTTAAAAAGTCTTACATTTGCTGAAGTATTGTGTTCTAGGTCTAAAATAAATTTAAACCGGTCTTAATTTTCCTAGCTCTAATGCTCTTCTTTTTGAAAAAAAAAATTTGTTATTCCGTGGTGTTGTAGTTTTTTCTTTCGCTAGTCCAACTCTAATTTTGCTGTATTACGACTTACAGATGAGAACAAAATGCAACTTTTATTGCAGCCAATCAGCTCGTGAGTCTCTTTCGGATTGTACCACAGACATGGGGAAGTGCTAGTTTAGCGATACTAAAAACTGAAGAAAAAAAATTTATTCTTTATTTATTGGACAATGGGAATATTACAGTTCAGGAAGTGTACATAGATAATACATGAACTCAAAGTATCTCCTCTCATTGCCCTTTTTCTGTCCCTTCTAGATCTCACCAACATTTCAGAACTATTTGACAAGAACAAGGGATGTAAAGGTTATAACATAAGGATTTGTCAGATAACATATGAAAATAAAAAGGAAAGGGAAAAAGATGAAAAAAAAAAAACATGTTTTAAAGACCTGGCAGTATTTTCTCCAATAATCATATAAATAAGTAATACAAGGATATTTATAGATCGGTTAGGCACACCTCTGTTTTATAAAATGCATTAGTGTCATGACCCTCCCAATAAAGGTCTTAAATTTAATTCATAATCTATATCAATAGTCTTAAAAAAAAGTCTTAAATATGACTTGGTGAAACCCGCAGCAACTCTGATTAAGCAGACGGCTATCATTTGAAAGGTGATGCTTGTTTTCAGTCCTTTTTTTAGCTCATTGTTTGCTCAACAATGTTAACCATACCGGCCCAGTTAGCTGTAGCTACCTGTTACGTGGAAGGTGTCTTAACCATTTGGATACCAAGACTCCCCATGTGTTCATGTGACTGTTTTCTCTGGGTCCTTGCTCTAACCTGTACCACACCAAACCCTAGGGGTGTGCAAAAAAATCGATTCATATTCGAATCGCGATTCAAGCTCTACCGATTCAAAATCGATTCATAGAATTCCAAAAATCAATTTCATATTTTTTTTAAAAAGAAGCAAACATTTTTAAATTGTATGTCTACTGCAATCACATGGGAAAAGTAACTACATTTACATACTGTGAATCGTTTTTTTTTTTACTCGAGAATCGTTTTTGATTTGAAAATTGATTTTTTTTAATCGAATCGTGAGCCTAAAAAAATCTATATCGAATCGTGACATTTTCTGAAGTGTGCACCCCTACCAAACCCATACCTAAAGTTAGCCATCTCCCTCCTAAGACATTTCACCATTTCTAGTTATTTTTTTTTTTTTATTTCTAGTTCTAGTTAAGTAATATATCTAACTATAACAATTCAGCTTTGCAAACATAGGGCCACTGACAAAGACCTTTTGTAACTCAAATATAACCTTTTGGTTACATGACTTTGTCATATTTGTCTCAACTATGTGTGTGCTAACGGCTGAAAATCATGCTAAATTGGAGGTAAATGACATTTCAGATTTCTTTTTTGTGGTCCTCTGCACTTTAGCTTGTTGCCAACATTATATTCTTCTACAAACGTTTATTATACTAAATTACACGGGTGGAGACTCCTGACATTTGGGCTATTGTACAGTTTTGCAGAATTTATCGCAGCCTTATCTGCTGTTTTTGCTGTTTTAAAAATAACTTTTCAAAGTAATACTGGCTGATAGTTATCGAGGAACAGATGCTCAGTCTGCCTCTGCTACTTATGCTGGTATTTTAGAAATTGTTGGACCCCATTCACCACATCACCTGTTGAAGTCTGAACTCTGGGTTCCTCATGATAAATAAACCATGTATCTGTACTCCAACAGACAAGAGAGATCAGGAAACCCGCAGGTGTTACCAAGGGGCAGGTATAGCCTGAGAGATTTACCCAAACTATTCAAGTCTTATTCTGACACATCTTTAATATGCTGAAACCTACATAACAGCTTAGCCTTAAAAGCTATCGGGCTTCAGGAAGCAGGTACCAGCTGCTCAGCCCATAGCCGTGAACCTTGCTTTCATGTCAGGCCCTTTTCACTCCAGTAAACCGTCCTTCCCTCTAGAGACCACATCATATTTCACTTTCACTCTCTGGTTGTGTGTGTAGGAGCCCTGGGGTCTTGTTATCTGCCTCTCTGGACAAGAGATGAATTCTTCTCTGGCAGGCCTGATGGAGAAACAAGCCCACTAAATGTTCTATCCCAGAAGAAAGTAAATAAACTTACACAGGCCATGTCTCTCCAGGTCTTTTTTTTTCCCCATCATAGTGAAGATCGGTCTGTTGGTTGGCAGCGTCAGCGTTGGGGGCTTAAAACACCAAACACCGTCAACCATTAGCTACCCTAACATGTGAATCGTAGTGTCTTAGCACTGTAATATTAGTAAGGGCAGGTAATTGGAGGGCTTGTGTTTGTGCCCCCATGAGGCTATACCTGCTTAATTATACAGAAAGATTCTTAGCTTACACCTGCTTCATACAGCAGCTGTCTGAACCACTTCCCCAAACACAAGGTGAAACGAGAGTGTAGTTCATGTAGTTTTTAATGAATAGTTTCATATTTTGGGGAACTTGCTATTCATGTTTTTTTTTCTCCCGAGAGTGAGATGAGAAGGTTGATATCGGTCTCATGTCTGTGCGTTGAGTACAGAGCTATACGTGGTTGGCTTAGCTTAGCATAGCATGAAGAGTGGAGACAGGGTTATGTCTGAAGTTCAGAAATGCAACTACCGACACCGCTAGATCTCACTTGGTCTTACTCACTTGGTTTAAACTGTATTTAACCAGAAAATGGTTTCTTGACATTTTATCTGGCCGACCTAGTATGTCTGCGCAGTGTCTCCGGTGAGGACGTTGCCAGGTATGATCGGTAAACACAGGTGTTGGTTTTGGCCTTTTTACAGCCAGGATGGTGCCAAACCTGATGAAGTGTTTGTCTTCACAATGCTAGCCGCATTGTGAAGACAAACACTTCATCAGGTCCATTTTTACTTTTGGTTGACCTATTCCTTTAAAATATGATTAGTCAAACTTGAACTTTTGGTAGGTCTGTGATTATTTTTTTTAGGTTGTTATAACAGTATTGATAGCGAGTTTTTGAAAAGGTAATCAAGACCTAAGAATTGGTACAAAAATGTTATTTAATACATGATACACATTCTTAAGGCCAATAGCAGGAAATAAAGGCAAGGTAGCACCGTGGGAAATCTTTGAAGCTTTCAAGTAAGGAATATAAAGTTAGGCATGGCATTGACAAAGAAATGTAGCCCTGATTTAATCAATTAGCCTTAACTTTCTATCCCTCTACGACGGCAAAAAGAAATCCCTGGGGGCATTTATCAAAGCTTGTGACTTCCCGGTATGACTTCTGACATTGGAATTAATTCCTTGGGGCTCTGCTACTTCTGTGGTGTATCTACTCCACCTCCTTTCCACCCTCATTGCGTTTATTTATTAAAACCTGACATAATGTATAGCCATGTAATTTTCGTCTCATCTGTGCCGCACCTGTCAAACACTTGATTTGACTACCGCCTGCATCTTGTAATATGTGACGGGGATTAAAGTGTAATTTGGGAGGTTTTCACACGCTCTTCTGTGAAGCTGTCAGCATCATTGCTTCATGGCTCTGTGTAGGTGTTCAGTTACCGTCCTACTGAATCAGCCAGCAGCTCTGCACAGTTCGCACAGGAAGGCCGACCCTCCTCTGGTCCTGGCTGTGCTGAACCATTTAGTGGAACTGGCACAGGAGGGATGTAATGATTGAGCATGTGAGGCTGGGAAGAAAGCCACTCTTACTAAGTAGCCTACACATTCTCACGCTACTGTCTGTTTGATGTGCGTATGTGTGCAATCTAGACTTTATCAGACTAATTCACTTTGGGGCATATTTCCAGGTTTTCTTGGTGGGTTTGACTTGCAGATTGGGAAATAAACCCTTTCTCATGTTATCCCAGCTGAGAGAGAGAGAGAGAGAGAGAGAGAGAGAGAGAGAGAGAGAGAGAGAGAGAGAGAGAGAGAGAGAGAGAGAGAGAGAGAGAGAGAGAGAGAGAGAGAGAGAGAGAGAGAGAGAGAGAGAGAGAGAGAGAGAGAGAGAGAGAGAGAGAGAGAGAGAGACTCAGATAATAATTTGATATGCACCAACTTGCTGAACCTCATACCAAGGAGGATAGCTGATATTTGTATACCTGCCGTCCACTGTCCTCAGTTCACAGTCAACCTACAGTATTAGGTTTCCCGCTCTTCACTAGGGCTGCACGATATGAGGGAAATATCTAATAGCGATTATTTTGACTGATATTACGATATGATTCACAATATTGGAGGGAATGGTCATTTTAGTATCATTCTTATTTTTATTGAAAAATTATAGAATTAAAAAAATGTAAAAGAATATGGTGTCATTTTTGCAAGGAATCCGTACCAAACAACAATTTCTTCCCCTCCCCCGCTTTTTGGATATTGCACTAGTTCATATTGCGATTTTAGTAAAATTGCGATTAATCTTGCAGCCCTACTCTTCACTCTAGTCATTTCAGTGAGAATATAACCTAGTTCTCAACTGCTTTACTGCACTCTGGCAGGCTGCCACCAGTCCGAATCTGAGGAGAAAGTCCTGGAGAAAGGTAAAGGCATCAGCAGGTCTAGATAGGGGTGGTGTGGTGAGTCATTGTTGATGCAGGGAGCACTGCCGGTAGCTCATTCTGCTGATTCCCCCATCTTAACAATCTCAACACATCCCGCAGCTTGTTTACCATCTAAACGGCTCACAGCCGCGCCCACGCACTGAGATTAGAGAAAGCAAGTGTGGATATGACAGGATTACGGCTTGTGCTGGCTGTGTGTCACTGTTACATGTCCCATCAAGGCTTTGCGTGAGAGCCATTGGTTGCTCTCCTCTTTGCAGACAATATTGATCACAAAAAAAAAATAATTAAAATGAGACAGGGATGTTGGTAAATCTGGAAAGAATGAATCGGATGTAAACGGATGTGAACATACACACTAGAGCAGGGGTCACCAACACGGTGCCCGCGGGCACCAGGTAGCCCCCAAGGACCACATGAGTAGCCCTCAGGCCTGTTCTAAAAATGAAAATTGAATATTGATATTATCTGTTTCCCACCTTGTTAAGTCATTGTTGATAGTTATTGTGAGAAATCATTAACTTGATCAGTGTCTTCACATAGATGAGTATCATTAATCATTAATAATCATATATAACGAAAGGCAAACGGAGCATATTTGTTAGGCTATTTCAGAAGAGTGTGTCAAACTGGTAGCCCTTCATATGACTCAATACCCATGAAGTAGCTCTCAGTTTCAAAAAGGTTGGTGACCCCTGCACTAGAGGATGGATACCCGAACTGAGCCCATTGGGACCCGGCGGAACCCGACGGACCGGGCCTGGTTCGGACAGATATTTAGAAATGATTTTCAGGTTCGGGTCCAGCTCGGTCACATCAGCGGGATAAGGCATTGAACATTCTAAATTTAAACCGCTTATTATGTAGGTGTGCACTTGTTGCCCCGTCTGATGCGCTCATCTGTTGACATTTCCAAAGGCCTTCCTACAGTTGCTTAATAAAAGCGGGCTTTCCACAAAGACAAACGTACATGTGTGATTAATATGAGAAAAAAACTAGATTTTAACTGTCGGACGCGGGCCGGGCTCGGACAGAAAAATGCAGCCCGATCCGCACTCTAATACACACCACGTGGCGTTGCTATCGCGAGAACGTCACACGCGTGTAAAAAAAAAAAAAATGTTGGGTTTAGGAAAAGAACATTGGGGAAGGCTTTAGTAACACAAAAACATTTACTATTGCTGTTTACTATAAAGGAAAAGTATTCCTTATCCGATTACTCGTTTAAACGATGGAATAATCGGTAGAATACTCGATTACTAAAGTAATCGATAGAGCAGCTAGAGCTGGGCAATATATCGATATTATATCGATATCGTGATATGAGACTATACATCGTCTTAGATTTTGGATATCGTAATATGGCATAAGTGTTGTCTTTACTGGTTTTAAAGGCTGCATTACCGTAAAGTGATGTCATTTTCTGAACTTACCAGACTGTTGTAACTGTTCTATTATTTGCCTTTACCCACTTAGTCATTATATCCACATTACTGATGATTATTCATCAAAAATCTCATTGTGTAAATAAATTTGTGAAAGCACCGATAGTCAACACTACAATATCGTTGTGGTATCGATATCGAGTTATTTGGCCAAAAATATCGTGATATTGGATTTTCTCCATATTGCCCAGCCCTAGCTGCAGCCCTGTTTCAGATTTCTACAACTCTCCACTATTTCAACAGCTATTCATAGCATCATAACAATAATTTCACCCTGTCAGTTCATCCAACCCTGGCAAGAAATCACACAATGTAAGTGGAGAGAATACCAGTTGATTTCTTCTTCTTCTTTCTTTGCTTATTCCAGCCTGCCTGGTTGTTACATTCAGCAGCCGTCCACACATACTGGAATTCTGTCTGTTTGCTGAGCCTCTTCGAAGTTGAACTTTTAGCTTTGTAATTAATATGGGGAAGAGAGGAGTTGGAGTTGTACTGTAGTTTCCCATGGACTGCCAGAAATAAGAAACATACCATGGGTTAGCCTTTGTGTATTGAATGTATGATCTAGTTATGAGACCTCGGAGGGTTAGTTTTCATGTTCTGGCCCAGCTGTTTAATATTCCTGTCCATCATCCTTCACGTCCAAGCACACACTAGACAAAGGAATCCGTTTGAGATATTTGCTTTGTCAGGAAAAAAATAGACCCACTCTGATTGACGTGTTGAATATTGTTAGATGTACTACTACTGACCTAATTCCCATCCAGCTTTTGATTATTTAGATTTTCATTTTCCATTTAGTTTCCCCCCTGTTGCATTTAAAAAAAAAAAAAAAAAAAAAAAAAAAAAAAAAAAAAAAAAAAAAAAATCTGTTGAACAGGTCCTGTAGCCAGTCTGAGCTATCCTCTCCTTCTCTCCAGCATGCCTCCATTCCACAACGGTCACGACTAAGCCTTGGAGAATAGTCTGTGTTGACTGTGTTTGCCTACCGCTCTCAGATTACACTTACTAGTTCACTGGGAAGGATGGATCGGAGTATATCAGTAACCAAATACATGCCTCCATCTCACTACACGCACTGTCGCACTCTAGTGTGAAATATGCAAATCAATAACAGAGATAACCAAATGTTAAAATCCATGAGGATTTTTACGAGCAGTGTCAATGATAGCTGTGCTTTTACAGTTTTTTTTTTTTTTTTTTTTTTTTTTTTTTGCATTCTCCCTCCATCCCTTCTTGCGGTTCACTGTGTTTATGGCTGCATAATTGCGGTGCCTGCTCCACTTTTTGTTATGAAAGGCATGAAGGTGGGAGAAGTGGCATTCGAGTTGGGATTTGAGCGATTTCCTAAATCAAATAGCTGCGGCAAGTGCTGGCAGGCAGCTCTAATCGACCATGTTTGACACCCATTAGCAAGCAGTCTGGGCACAGGCTCAGACTTCCTCGAAGCCGTTAATAATGTGAATTTCATAAGACCTTTTTTGTTGTCAGTAAATATTCCCCTGACTCGTCTCAGACAGAGATCTGATGTTGACTGTGCTATTTTGCAATTTGAAACCAATCCATTTGAAAATCCTCTCTCACTGTTCGAATGGGTCTAATATAGGCTACAGAAATGTAATGGGGCTCAGATTCAGTTAAAGCTTTAGTGCGTAACTTTTTGATATTAATAAACGTCTGTTACATTAAAGCCATTGCCAAAGAGTTGCTACAAAACTAATTAAGACTATCAGCTCCACACAACTCTCTCTGTATTTCTCAGTATGGCTATGTTCAGAAGATTGTGGCGTCCGGTGACTTTCCCGCACAGAAACTCGAGTGAAGATAATGACCTCTTCTGAAGAGTCCATCATGTTTTTTTACTGTGTCCACCTTGGCTACAAGTAACTGCGTGGATGAGGGGTGGGGGTGGCGCGTGACCACGTCAAGGCCTCATGTGCAACAGTTTTGTTGTCATTACTTAGAATTCCTCATGGGGCCAACAGAAACTACGCACTATGGCTTTAAACCCTCTCCCTTTTTTGCGCAGAATTGACGGTTGTCGTGGCAGCATGACTTGGCAGACTGGGACCAGTATTCATTTTGGATTATGACCACTGACCTACAATCACTTAATCCTTTTAGATTACATAATTTAAGACCGTGTGGAGCTGGTCATGGCTTCTTAGCGAGTGAACTAGGAATTGTAATCACAGTAAATGAAAACGATGATTTGCAAATCCTTTTCAACCTATATGCAAGATATTTTATGTTCAAACTGATAAACTTTATTATTTTGTTGTAAATATTCACTCATTTTGAATTTGATGCCTGCAACACGTTCCAAAAAAGCTGGGACAGGGACAACAAAAGACTGGGAAAGTTGAGGAATGCTCCAAAAAACACCTGTTTGTAACATTCCACAGGTGACCAGGTGAATTGGTCATGATTGGGTATAAAAGGAGCATCCCCAAAAGGCTCAGTCGTTCACAAGCAAGGATGGGGTGAGGTTCACCATTTTGTGAACAAATGTGTGAGCAAATAGTCCAACAGTTTAAGAAAGTTTCTCAACCTGCACTTGCAAGGAATTTAGGGATTTCATCATCTACAGTCCATAATATGAAAAGATCCCAAGAACCTGGAGAAATCTCTGTACGTAAGTGGCAAGGCCGAAAACCAACATTGAAAGCTCGTGACCTTCGATCCCTCAGGAGGCACTGCATTAAAAACCTACTTAATTATGTGAAGGATATTACCACGTGGGCTTAGAAACACTTCGGAAAACCATTATCAGTTAACACCAGACATGGGGGACTCGAGTCACATGACTTGACTCGAGTTAGACTCGAGTCGCAAATTTTACGACTTGAGACTTGCTTGATTAACATTCACAAAAGACTCGACTTGACTTTGACTTGATATTCATGACTTGAGACTTGACTTAGACTTGAGTCAAATGACTTGAAATGACTTGATTTTCTGTTTAATAAATATATTTTTCCCTTCTGATATTGAGGAGGAGTTAATTTTACGATTTTAGTGCTATTGCATGCGCAGGAACCGTTGATATGATGGATGGCGGCGGCAGACCGTCAGTAAACAACACTGGCTATGGCTAGTAGGCTAACTTAACGTCATGGATCCTCTCATGGGCGCCGATACCTTGGGTGCTCGAGTTTCAGAGCACCCACGGAAAATACTGACCGCCCACGAGTGCCAGACTGCCAGTTCATTTTTACGTGAATCTAAAATTAAACACTGCAGTTGTGATTGGTTATGTCGGTGGC
Organism: Perca flavescens; assembly: GCF_004354835.1. Lineage (NCBI taxonomy): Eukaryota > Metazoa > Chordata > Actinopteri > Perciformes > Percidae > Perca > Perca flavescens. The sequence goes on along the minus strand of NC_041338.1, from coordinate 12,460,589 downwards.
ATTGATTCTTAATTTCTCACGAAGCTGATCGCGGTTACGTGCCAGTTAAACTTTTCATCTCCAATCCTGTCTGTATTTGTGAGAAGTGGCCCTGTCCTGGCTTTATTATGGCGTGTGTGTTCGTGTCGGCCGCTGTCCGTTTCCTAAGGTTCTGAAATGCAAACACTTTTTTTGTAAAGGGTGTGCGCCCACGGAGGAAAACATAAATCGAGGCCTATCCCTCTGCACAGAAAATAATAAAGTTTGGCTAAAAGGATTACACATCTGACCAGGCAAAGAGAAAACATGGCAGTTTGCAAGGTCTGCAGTACTTATTTCCGACGTCGAATTTCATCAGACACTTCAAATCGGGAGAGATTTGGGTTCCAGTCCCCATATTCAGCTGAACCGCTATTTGGACATTTGTGAGGGACAGAACTCCCTTCAGTTTTGGGCCATGAATAAGCACACCCTCCCCTCTTTGTTGAGCGAATAAAACTAGGCACACATACACACACACACACAACACAAACTGCTCTCTCTCTCTCTCTCTCTCTCTCTCTCTCTCTTTATCTCTCATAAACACACTCACATGAAGACGTAAGTATGTGAATAAAGCTAGGCACACATACAACGCACTCTGCACTCTCTCACACACGCACATTCACTCACCAATATTAATAACTTTTCACTCTCTCTTTCTCAAACACACGCACATTCACTCACAAATACACTGTCAAATATCAACATACTTTCCATTCCATGTGATAAGCAAAGGTGGTGTGATTCGGCTACTCCTAAAGAATATGTTTTGTTCTTTAAGACAAGGAAAGGTTAAAGGATGTGTTTCTGTCTCATAAAAGTGAGGCATGTTTGAAGAATATTATTTGACTTTGAACAATGTTGATTTATTGTTGGCCTAATATCAGTTTTAGGCTGTGATTTTTTTTTTATAAATAATAGAACTACAGCACTTCATAATCACTGTCTTTAGCTTGTTTAAAAATGGAAACTTTTGTATGACTTGACTTGTGACTTGCTTGACCAAAGCTATGACTTGACTTGACTTGCTTGATTGTCACAAAAAATGACTTGGACTTGCTTGAGACTTGAAGGTTAAGACTTGAGACTTGCTTGCGACTTGCCCATGTGTGACTTACTCCCATCTCTGGTTAACACCGTTCGTCGCTACATCTACAAGTGCAAGTTAAAACTCTACCATGCAAAGCGAAAGCCAAATATCAACAACACCCAGAAATGCCGCTAGGACTATCAAAATTGCTCAAAAATGACGTTCGAATATTCCCTCTAAAATAACACAGAATATTTGAACTATTGGAACATCTGGTTGCGCATGCATCCAAGGTGGCGCATCGTGACGTCAAAATGATGCAATATCCGACTTCATATCTGAAGCGTTTAAAGACTCTATTTGTCCATTGTTTAATTCTAAAGAAACACGACAATGTATAAAAGGCTCCATTACCTTGTACCTCACGTTATGGCTCCGTAGAAGAAGTTTTTGTAAAAATAGGTTAACGATTGTGTCATAACCACGAGACTTACTGTAGCACAGTAGAGGAATTACCGTATAGTACAGGAGAAGCTCGCAGGCAGTTTCGACTTACATTAGCTGTTTAGGTTTAATTACGAATGTTAACTAGCATGTTAGTTAGCAATAATTAGCCTGTGCTTATGTTATCTCCTTACATATACCTACACTCTCCGTAGTAAGATTGGGAATGATTGAGATTTCTCTTGTCACAGCTACCAGAAGACTTACAACTTTCAGACACGTTGCTCACG